>NC_039367.1:42080896-42380896 GCF_003573695.1 Papaver somniferum | reverse complement strand
GGTGATACAGACCAGATGAGGATTAACCGTGAATTTAGTCAAACAAAAAAAAAGTTGAAACTACCACTGAAAGCCGCAGAGAAGATGCAATTACAGGCCGCTGATAGACCAAAGAAAAAATGAACTTTTGTAGAGCTAAAATTACGGGTCAGAAAAAACTGATAATGTAATTTGAGTCACTTGACTAAAATTACGGGTCAGAAAAAACTGATAATGTAATTGGTTTACCTATTTCACATCCCTACTTTTCCTAAATCCTATCCCAACCCAATAAACTAGATTTTTTTATAACTCTTTGTAGATTGGGTCAACAAAACTCACCATATTACTGCTTTATAGGAGTGACTTTCATCACCGTCTTCCTTCATCCCCTTTCTCTAGAATCTAGTCACAGATCAATACCACTACTATCTGCTAACATCTTTTTTTTCTTCCTCGGAACCACTACTGACATCCGTAGATTATGCAACAACTGTTTCCTTTTAATGATCTATCTAATGATGGTTTTATACTAAAATTGAAAAGAATGATGCCTGTAATCAACCATAAAATCAGCAATTCACTTTTGCTTTCTTTATTGATCTTTTGTATTGGTGCGAGATGCGAAATGAGAATGGGTGTATAAAAGTGAAATTAAGATGGAATCATATAATTGGATTATCAGTATTTAATTAGGTTTGCAATGTAATCAATCATCACCAATTTTGTCAACATGCTATCATATTATTACGGGAATAAAAATAAGTTTTGTAATTCATTTTCAAATATGATGAAAATGAGGATTTGATAATTATGTTCCAGCCTGTTCTTTTAAAATGGAAAGTAAGGAAGTGAGTTTTATTTACCCATTTTAAAAAGAGTTATATAAAATATATTCTATGTAGTTGGGATAGGAGTTAGGAGAAATGGGGATAGGAAATAGGTAAAACCATGTAATTTGAGTCACTTGACTACATTGCAAAAAGCAACAATCCGCACAACAGTTGACAAAATACCATATGAACGCGTGTCAAGCAGCAACATTTTCATAGGCCTATCCCCACTTCCAAAGATTCATTTCATGCCCACATCTCCCCTTCTTTAAAATGCTAAGTCATATGAGCACCCACGTCGATTACACGGTGAGTATGACATCCTCCTCAAATTAAATTAGATAAAAACTTTCACACATATCAATTCTGGAAAGGACAAGTGACGTGATTTTATTTGTCGGGACATTAAAATTTTAATAACACTATGTTTACACCCAATATTTAACCGACCGATTGTAACACCGTTAAACAAAAGGTGGGTATATGACACTTACGTAGAGGTGTATAGCTAATAAATTTCTTACATTTGATTTACACCGAAAACTTAACTGGACGTTACTAACGCCAGTCAAGTAGACACTACCTCCGTTAAAATAACTAAACCTAGAATCGATTATCTTCTTCTCCTCTTCTTTCTTTTTTTTTCTTCTACATGTTCTTCTTCTGCGATTGCTTTGAGAATCAAAAACTGAGAGTTTGAACATTGAATGAATAAGAGTAAGATCTAAGAGGGGTTTCTGGTGGTGAAGATCGTCAGGTAATTTAATTAGGCTCAACTGAAAAGGGGGTTTCAGAGAAAGGACTTAGGGTTTCTCAGAAAGTTGATTCAAGTTAGTGATGTACAAGAAGAATTAAGGAGTGGGTTTAGTCGATTGAGGAACGGGGTGAAGTGAATTAGATGTTGTAGCCGTTCTGGGGAAGAATTGAGTAATTATGGTTCTGTAAATTGAGGATGAATCTTCTTCTTAACCTTAACATGCTTAACCTTACTAGAGAAAAAGCGTTATCAGTGGCTAATTAGGGTTTATTGAAGAAAGTTAGGGTTTCGATTGGAGAGGATGAAGTTGATTTGCTGTTTTTGGAGGTGATTAAGGAAACCCCTCTAAACTCTACTGTTTTTTTTACAGGGGAATTGACAGGGTTATTTTACTTTTTGATTTAGGAACCAAATTAGAATCACAAAAAACAAGCTTGATCAAGGTATGTAAGCTTTTTGAGATTTCTTTTACTGATAGATTAAATATGGCTTAAATAGTTGTAGTTATCTTGGGTCTTAATGTCTTTAACAATGGTTGCCGTGAATACTACTATCCATCTGTTTGTAAAAAGGCTTGAGTTAATGACAAGTTTAGCTGTAAGGAGATATAAATTTAGATGCTAAAATTGGTGAACCGACTTTGTTTTTTTGTTTTTTTTTGTTTTTGTTTTTTTGGTTATGCTTAAATCTGCTCTTCAGTTTGTGTTCAGTTTGCATGATGCCATCTTGAGTTTATGTAGCATATTAAAGAAAACACCAAATTCTTTTATTAATCAAGTTTTGTTTCTACAATTGTTCTCCTTGAATCACAATTGTCCATGAAAATATTGAATTTTGATTCCTTTTGAACGGTAGAATAGAAGTCTACCGAAACAGAAGAAATAGATAGACCATTGCAGCTTCAGTAATATAGTATTAGTTTGTGTTTCTTTCTTTAGAATCCCTCTGATCCTTTTTATATATTGTGTTATTCTTTTTAGTGCATTACCATATGATTCACTCATCCCTCTAATATTATGCAGTTTTTCTATTTTTTTCATTACTATTCCATGAGTGATTGTTTTGTCATTGATTGTTTAATTTAGCATAACCTCTTATGAATACATATTGTGTTTGGTATCTTGCTGGACATTCTTGGGGCATGCTTCCTCATCATATTGTGTTGCTGGCGGACTATTTAACCTTCTTATTGCAATGTTTCTTATGCATCAGGTTATTAGCTAGGGAAATGTTGTTTATTGTTTTTACGGATTCGTTAGATTAGTAAGTAGCTACAGATCTTTTCTTTTATGTGTACATTATCTTCTTTGTTCACAGCTTATATTGATCTTTTTTAAGGGAGTCGCAGATCATGTGCGCATCTAGGAACCAAGCTCGGAACGTGCAGGCAGTGTAGAGGTTCAGGGAAGGTTTGTTCTTTCATTATCCCGAGAACTGTGAACTGTAATGAAGAAGTTGATGATGCTATAAATTGGCTAAATTGTAAATTGATTAAGGTTGCTTAATGTTTTTTCGCTCAAGTTTATAATGGAAGAATATTTTATTACGTTGGTGTAGTGACTAATGGGACGAAATTCTAACTTCATCTCCATCATATTCTAATTTTTAGTTTCAAACTTTTGGCTTGAAACTGTAATTTTGATAATCTTCAAAATGGTTTGAATTTTGAAATGTCATGGAGATCTCAGGTTGAATTTTAGACTTTCTTGTTTGGTTTCACATTAGTGTAAGTTTTTTTTTCCTCCAGCTAACTCATAATTTTTCTTTTGTTTTCATCTATTGATGAAACTCAAAAGTTTTTACTTGGAAGTTGGAACTATCAATGTATGGAATGATTTATCGATGCCTTGACGGCTGTACAACAATGAAAATGGTCACTCCTCGAGTTAAGTAAATAATATAGAGCTTCATCTATCGTTTGGTCGTCACCATATGTAACCCCATAGGTTAACTTATATCGAAAGCTTTAAAGAATTCATTAATTTGGAGAATAACAACAGATTCACTGGTGCATTAAAATGTCGATGGTTTAGTTCGAATCATTTTATTTTTTTGTTTAAGCAAATAGGATACTAGGACGTCGAGGATTGGAAACCGTAAATGGCTAAAGACACAACTCGAACCTTGAGAATACTTTTAACGGTGCATTGAATTGTTTTATCTATCTTGAACTCTCTTTGCACGAACAATACTAAGGAAGTGAAACCCGAGACAGATCATCTTGATGCTCAATCGACTACTCCTGCTTGATTTGAAGTAGATGCTTACTCAACCTGCAGCTGACTATGTTGGCCATCACATGGGCCTGCAGTGAAATACATGTTCATAAGCTCCCTGGTTGTGTCTCACCAGGTCATTTTCATAAAGTAGACAAGTAAAAGAATATATCCGGAACAGGTAATTCTTGGCTGTGCAGCTGACTCTTTAGTGCATGTACAAGTCTCTTCTTCATTTTCGGTTTATTAGTTATTAGCCCCATCCAAACCATCCATCGAGATGGGGTGAGGCGAAACCGACACACTGCATTGAGACAGGGCGAGGCGAAGTCGAGCCACACCAAATAAAAAATGCATGATTTTCGGGTCCGTCAAATTATTTTCATAAAGTAGAAAAGTAAAAGAATATATCCGGAACAGGTGATTCTTCGTTGAGCAGCTGACTCTTTAGAGCATGTACAAGTCTCTTCTTCATTTTCAATTTATTAGTTATTCGCCACATCTAACCATGCATCGAGATGGGGCGAGCCGAAGCCGATACACACCTAAATAAAAAATCCAAAGCCTGCATTGGGACAGGGCGAGATGAAACCGAGCCACACCAAATGAAAATGCATGGTTTTTAAGTCCGCCCGATGCGTAGCACGGGCACAAAATCTGGTTCAACTAGATTCTTTTTTTGCTTGGGAACTGAAAGGATAACCAGGTCCATGGATTGACTTTTCTTTTCTAAAAGCATATGCGCCATCCTGAGCTGCGTCCTTACCAGGATTAGGACCCAGACCCAGCTTCACCAAGTCTTCCACAGACACTTTGATCACATCATCTCGAACACCAATATCATTACGGTATCTCATAACATGGTACTTAATTAGCTTGTCCGCTAGTAACAACTGGTTTGCTCATAGCTTATGTGATCTTCTTGCGATGTATAAGACCTGTCTAGCAATATAATGCAAAATCTTCACAGTTGTTTTCGGTAGTATCATATATCCCGAAACCCGATTAAAGCAGCAGATACATTGCCCTGTGAATAACAATACTTGGATCGCCAGATTTGGTAGTCGTACACGTCCCACCCCTGAATTGAGCAAAGAAAGTCATTTTGCTCACTCCATATCCATACACACGTGGGGTTCCAGATGCAAGGAAACAATCTAAGCAAGAGAGAACTGCTCCACTATTTGGAATTGTATATCTGCAGTTAGGAAAATCAGGAATCATTGGTAACCGATATGTATCCGACTCGTTTGTATTCAAGTTGGATGTAGAACTCGAACTTGGGTTTGACAAATTCAATGGTGAAGTACATGTGATGGATGAAGTTCCTATACTGCTCGAACATCCAGCCTGCACTTGTGTGAAATGTATCACTTAATTTTCCCCTACGGTGCGGGTGAATCCGCGGATTGCATACTCCAACTGCAACCAAACCGTTAAAAGTGTGGATTTGAGAATCTCACCCGTGTCCGGCCCATAGATCTTACGGATTGGGTTTCACCCACAATTTTGTGGACGGACACAGGTGAAATCCGCGGTTCCGGACTTTTTGCTCACCCCTAATTGAGGGGGAATTTTCTTTTCACTAGTAGGTCATTTGGAAGTAAAGTAGAACACCCATTATCCAAATATTTACCTTAATGCAAAAATTACTCTTTCTTATTAAGTTAGTGCAATGATTAGTGAGTTAAGGTAAGCTAATTAATGATTATTAAGATTAAATTAATAAGTTGATTTTTGTTTAAAATAAGAATTATTGAGAGGGAGAAGAAGAAGAAGAGGGTCTTTGAAAAAAAATAATAGATTTGTTCTTTTAAAATCCACAACCAGAGTATGATGTTTTGGGTACTCAGGATACTTCAAATTTAGTTAATGATGCTTGAATTGGCCAAAACATTCCTAAAAATGAAAAATTTACAAATTGGTTTCAGTTAGGTTAGGAAAGTTCGGCAATATCTGAAGAACAGGTAGTCGAACTTATCTGTAAGCGTAGTTGGGCTAGTGTTTCATGTGACACATGTAGCCGAATTTAGCTTTAATGGAGTTTTCACCACCTGAGTGTCAAGTTTGGCTACCTTTTCCGAGCCAAACTTTGGAAGATATTTGTTCGGCGTGTTCGCAAAGTTGCGTATATAGCCAAACTTTCTGTTCGGTTTAGTAGACAAAATATCGACTTAACCGAACTCAATATTTACTTTTACATAGAGGAGTTCGGTTAAGAAACAAAACTTACGATCCAACTGAACCCAACATTAGCCTGTACAGAAAAGAATTTGGTTAAGAAAAAAAGTTTGTGAGTTGGTTAGAAACAATTTTTTCTTAACCGAAGTTTTCTTCATCTACAAAAATTCGGTTAGCAAAACTAGGATTTTCTAATAAGTCTCTTAACCGAACTACTATTTGTATCTTCCATCTTCACCACATTTTGATGATTTCTGCTCAAATTTTACAACCAAAAACGAATTAAAAGTAATGGGTTTGTGAGAAAAGGAAGATGTGGGGAAAAAAATCAAATTTAGGAAACCGACGATGACGAGTAACGAACTAACTTCTGAAAGAGGGAAGAAGAGAAGAATATGAGAATTTTTAGTTTCAAACTCATAAATCCGGCTAGGAGTATGATTTTGATTTTGCTTTGTTATTGATATAATAAAATAAGTAAAGGGTAGGTTAGTCATTTCCATACTTTAAGATACCTCTTATAAGTGTCACCAAGTTAGCATTAATAATCATGATCCCCCTCCAAAAAGTAGTGGTGCCAAAAAGAATGGCTCATGCATAGTGTCGAACAGCTAGGTTGCATGATCATAAGAGGAAAAGGAATTATGAAAAAAAACTCTTGCTATACCCATTTTTTCACTTTTTCTCAACGCCAAACCCACGTGCGGAAGAGTTTACGCGTGCACTCATTTTTGGTGAAAAAGATTCTTCATGAGCCCATATTTTCATAAATTATGTTTTTTTCCGAGACTTCTTTTCTCTTCTTCATAAAGAAAGGCAATTTCTCTAGTTTGTCATCATCTTCTTTCGTAGTTGTAATTTTAAATCATCAGTTCTAAACTTAACAGTGAGAGTGACGATTAGTATTGGTCGATTTATGTTGGTGCTGACGGGGCAGCCTTCATTTCCCCAATTACAAATATCCTAATCGACCTCATTTTCATTGATCCACGCGTAAGATATCTCCATCTTGATGTAGATCTAAGGTTTTTGGGTCAGGTTTTCTTGAATTTTACTTTGATTTTTTGTTAGTTTTTAAGTCTTTGTTTTAGATCGTGATACACATATTCTATAAAGGAGATAACAAAGGTACAGATCAAGTAGTATCCATTGTACTCTCTGATGTCATTCAACCCTAATTTGTGATCGATAGGGTTTTGTTTTTTTCTTTTAAACTTTTGTTTTTATAATATATTGTTATAAGGGTTCTTCCCAACTCCCTAAGAGCAGTAATGTTGCACCATATTCTCTTTGTTACTCCCTCCGTTACTTTTTAATAGGCCAGTTTATTTTTTTGAGAACATTAAGGAAATTAAGAGAACTAATTATTGAAAGTGGTCCTCTAGACACTTGTTAATAAAAGAAGTGAAGTGAAATGGTCCCCATGACACTTGTCAGCCAAAGAAATAAGTGAAATGGTCCACATAACACTTGTCATCAAAAGAAGTTAAAAGAAAAGTGGTCCCAGAAAATTAAAGTAACATTTGACTTTCCCAATTAAGAAACTGGCCTATTTTTTTGAAATATTTATTTATAAAAACTGGCCAATTAAAAAGTAACGGAGGGAGTACTATTTAATTTTGAATCTTAACATTTATGTATCTTTGTTCAAAATTCATATACAGGCATAAATGTATCCCGGTTAACTTTGTAAGTACCTATTTGCCCCACCTTAGCTCCAGCATCCCTTGCTTATGTAAGAACACTAATCATAATCATCTTTTACTGTGAATATTTCACATTTAATCACAGTGCTTGTTTACATATTACACCTTACAAGTCTTTTTCATTTTGGATAACCAAGAAGGTGAAAGACCTTAGATGTCCTCGGTTATCATATAAGTTTATACAACGTATATGGACTTTGTACTGGATGGATTAAAGTCCATAATTTTTTTTTTTTTGCTACTATTATCTACTTATTGGCAGGTATACTCTGCCAAACCAACAAAGAAAGATGGATATGCTAACTAGCACGGACATAATTTCTCTTCAATATGCTCTCGAGTCCTCGATTCTGTAAAGGATTACAGACGCAACACAGCATTTATGCGCATGTGAAAATGATACTTATATATATACTTATGGCGATAGAATCTCTGCGAGTTACATAGCCAAATTGCGTAGCAGTAGTCTTTAACTTTTTCGAGTGTGTAGGTAACCAGACTAAAAAAAATAATCTCCAGTAAAATGACACGGAAAGGTGTAAGTACTAAATTCAGGTATTTTATCCCTTCATACATCCCTTACTCCTACAAGAACACTAATCATAATCACCACTTGCATATTGTCAAATATTCTTCTTTTTCCGTGCATCATTGTCTGTGCACCGTCTTTCATAGTAATTTGCTTATTGCCTTCATTTATTCTTTAGTCTGTGAGTATCCTCTAAATAGAACTGGTCTTTTCCATCAACAGATTGCATTTCAGTTCCAGTTTTCGTTTTAGTATCCATTAAACTCTCTCATGTCATTTCTTCAAACAAGAATCAACAATCAGTTCAAGAATAAGATGGGTTTTTCTTGATTGGTGTAGCTTTACAATCCAGATATGTTCAGATATGTTCGATATGTCTGTTTCCTAGATAAATTAGAATGTTTATTGAATAGAGTAGATCTTCCATGTTGATACCATGAAACGTCTAAATTACCGTTGGATATCAAGTTTGTTGAATATATGAGGAAGCTAAAGAAAATAACTCTCATGACAATTCCAGTGATTTAATTAATGTATGTGCATCAACGTTGATTGGTTCATTTATTTTTTTATCAAGTAAATATTTGTACTATTATTCAATGGATAAATAACTTTGCAAGATTCCAATCAATTGTATATAAGGCTATAAGCATACTCGATTGTATGTTGTTTTGGTTTGGTTTTATCAGTTATAATTTGTCATGTAACTATAAAAATATATGCATAATCTATTATGCATTCGAGAATATGGATGGATAACCTGTTGTGCAGTCGAGAAGACAATTTACATAACGCGTTATGAATCAAATTTTTTGTTAGAACTGAAATCAACGTAAAAAAACACTGCGTAACCTGTTATGCACCTACTAAACTGCCTGCCGGATACATAGCGCATTATGAAACCACTTTTTTGTTAGCACTAAAAGATGTTGCATAATCTTTTATCCATCCGAGAAATGGATGCATAATCTGACATGCATCCCAAAATATGTATGCATCAACGTTTTTTTTTAAGCACTAAAATCAACCAAAACAATGGTTGCATAACATGTCATGCAGTTGAGAAAATGACTGCATAACTCATTATGCATTTTTTTGTCGGAATGTTATGTCTTAGGCATATACATCGTTTTAGTGGTTGCATATCCAAATTAATGGATACATGAACTAAAATATGGTTGAATAAGGAGTTATGCATCCTATGTGGTGGCTGCATGATTCGTTATACATCCTTTTTTTTGTTGGAATGTTATTTTTCAATTGTATACATCGTTTTAGTGGTTGCACAATGGATGCATGAACCAATATATGGATGCATAACGTGTTATGCATCTTTTGTGGTGCCGACATATTGCGTTATGCATCTTTGATGGTGTCTGCATAATGAATTTAATCAGTTTTCGATTTTTTTGCCTAAAAGAATAGTCACCTCCGACTATTTCGTTAAAATTTTAAACTTGATATTGTTGTTTGTACTCGTTGTGTAAATCTCTTTAAAAGCTTTCCAATTAGAAAAAATTTGAAGGCACGGTTTTTTAGATATATTGCATTCTAGTTTGTTTGCCAATTATACCCCTGAGAAAATAGGATTCCTAGTTGTTTTTTTTATATATAATTTCAAATAATTATGGGTGTTACAGAAACAAAAAAATACTTTGGGCCTGACAGTAAGAATAATATATTTTTTGGGCCTTATCCTAATTTCTTCAAAGAATTAGCTGATAGTCCGCCCCCATATCCCTAATACTAATCGGCTAGGTGAAAACATGCGGAATGTATAAAACTGATCGACTAGGTGAAAACATGCGGAATGTATCAAAATTAAAGAATTCACGCCCTCCAGTTTTTCCAAAAATTATCTAAACTTAGTTCTTTCAACATCTTCTTCTTCAAATCCAGATTTAGTAGGATTAAATATGATATATCAGATTTTTCAGGTAAATTTGGGTTTGTAATTGTATAGTTAACTTTCTTGCTTTCAATATAAATCACTCTAAAATGTAGGTTTTGTAATTTACTTTTTTCTTTTATGTTACCGTTCTTCTGTATGCAATGGCTATTTCTTGCCTTGTAATAATTTTAATCCTAATCTCCATTAGTGCGTTCTAATATAGCCTCTAGGAACTTATATTGAAATCCGATGAGAGGTTCAAGCAAATCGTTGAAGACGACCAATTCTGACGCGACGATGATCAAGATTTATATAAGTAAGATCAATGGTTATCGAAAAGGGTCGTGATTACAATGGTTGGCGGAAACTACTTCTGCAACATATTTTATCTTATCAAAGAAAAAGCCTCTATATGGTTGAAGTTTAATCAAAACACCATTATTCATATTAGTCTTTTTCATTTTATTTGGTTTCATGTAGATAAAAGAATTCACATTGTAGATTGGTTATATCAGTGTGCAATGCATAATCATGAGATGGGAGGTGAAAAAGCGGGGGTATAACAACCACACCCAATAATTCGTTCTGCAATCTGTATGGACTAACTCCAATATAATTCCGAGAGCACCAGCTTATAAACCGAGCTCAATCAAGAAATATATCAAAGATTTATATCTCAATTTCTCAATACAATCTGCAACCGAACAAATAGAAATCTGTGAGCCCGATTAATATGAGAAATAACTTGGACGGTACCAAAGACCAATGCCCAAGAGCCAATCAGTTCCTATCCAATAATCAAGGTCGGATTTACCAATTGATTGAACTGCGCACAACCTGTGATATTTCAATTATATAAACACATATAATGCGGAAAAGAAATAACACAAACACCAGAAGTTTTGTTAACGAGGAAACTGCAAATGCAGAAAAACCCCGGGACCTAGTCCAGATTTGAACACCACACTGTATTAAGCCTCTACAAACACTAGCCTACTACGAGTTAACTTCGGACTGGAATGTAGTTGATCCCTAACCAAGTCTCACACTGATTAAGATACAGTCGTGTTCCTTAGCCTCTAGAACCACGTCGGATTCTGCGCACTTGATTCCGTTTGTTGATCTTACCCACAACTAAGAGTTGCTACGACCCAAAGTCTAAGACTTATAAACAAATCTGTCTCCCACATATAAGTCTGTTCTGATAGATAAATTTGTCTTCCACATAAGTACCTACGAAGTTTTTTTTTTGTCTTTTGGTAAATCAAGGTGAGAAGGAACAAATTGATAATCCGGTATTATACTCTCGAAGAACAGCCTATAAATATCAATCACCTCACAATAACTTAACTATATGGTAGTAGAAGAAGTTATTGTGGAATCACAAAGAATTAGACGAAGAGCTTTGTGATTAGTTTTAATATCTTACCCATCGGAGATAAATCTCGAGCAAATCTTAGACAAGATAATATTCAATACGATCGAACAAGTAAGATCAGAACACGCAACTACATAAAAAATAGTTGGGTCTGGATTCACGAATCCCAAATGAAGTCTTCAAGTCGTTAACCTATAATGGTTTTGGAAAAACCTAGGTTAAAGGAGAATCGACTCTAGTCGCAACTAGGACACAGGAAAGTGCCGGGATTAGGTTTTCCAGTTGCTAGAGTTCTCCCTTATATAGTATTTAAAATAAGGGTTTGCTTTCAATCAAAGCTAAGATATAGCTTAGTAACAAAGCATTCAATATTATTCACCGTTAGATGAAAACCTGATTTAAGATTCAAGCTAAGTCTGCTTATAAACAAAGTAATATCTCTCCACGTTAGATGATCTTAGCTTGTTACACACAAATGAAATATACCTTCATTTAGATATGGTAACCGTACCTAAACGTGTATATTTAGTTGACTCAATAACAGTTAACTCGAAGTTAGCCATATGAACACTTTTGTCTTAACCACATTCATCTAACACTTCTAGATCAACTATGATGATGAATCAATCATAGATAATAAAATGAATCTAATTGTGTTCCACATAGAGTTGTTCAATTGTTCACTATCTCATAGAAATATATATGAACCAATTGAATCAAAATCAGATTGATTCGTAAGAATCAAATCATGAACATTGAGTCACGGTTACCAAGATTGCATTCCTTAATTCATAAATGTATTTTTTCATGAGTATGAAAAACATACTTAACCGATTTTAGAACTGAAACCACTAAGTTTGCAAACATGTACGCAAACTATAGCTTCCGGACTTTGGTCTTGTCCAGCCGTTTGAAACGGGTATGAAACAACAGTCTCGCACCTAAATCAGGTAAAACCGTTTACATACTAGTATGCAAACAAGGTTCCCGGACTTTAACAGTTAAAATCGTTCGCATACTAGGTATACAAACAAGGTTCCCGGACCTGAATCATACCAAAACAGTTTGCATACTAGGTACGCATACTGTGTTGTATCCAGACAAAGGTTTTTGTTCTAAACTCCCATTTCAATCGTTGAAACATCCTTAGAAGACGACAATAGTTGTCTCACACAAACTATTAGCTTATAAGTAATTTTCAAGTGATCGAATGTCAATACGAAAATTTTCGAGTCGACATCAAATGATTGTCTCACACAAATCATGTAAGATGTTTCAAGGAAATTTCCACATGATCATCTTTTGACTTATTATTTAGTTTCCAACAAATAAATTATTTCCAACTAAACTCGTCTAGAATATGATGAACGTAGCTAAAGCAAAAAGCTTCCAACATATATTTCGAAAAATAGATAAACGAGTTAAACTCAGCTCGAAATATCAAATGTATATAATATAAAAGTTTGAATAGCTATACGACTTAGTCTCATTAGGAGATAGAATATAATATACTTTTGAGTGATAAATAAGTTTTAGTGTCCACATACCTTTTGTGATGTAGTTCCTCCAAGATCTCCTCAGTAGATCTTCAATCGATGAACGCCGTGAAGTCTAAAGCTCAACTACACATTCTATCCTAATCTGAGACATAACTGTAAGTATACTAGAAATCAAGACTACAGTTTTGATCAGCTAAATTTGACAAACAAGCTTGAGATAGCAATGCTTGCGAATTCGACCGAGCAGTACTCTAACAATCCCCCCCTTTGTCAATTTTAGTAACAAAACTGTCAATACATATAGATTACAAAATAAATAAACTTTGTAGCTTCTCATCCATCATGCTTGATTTCCTTGGATCTTCAATATTCCTTGAATTCTCGGCCATTCCAAGTACTCCAGTGATTCTGAACGTGTTCAACTCAGCATCATTGTTGTTGAAGATCCGTAGCCATAACAATAAGAAAACATATGAAAAACAAATGCTCTCAATCATTGTTATACAGTGTCATAGTATTATTTCATAACATCAAAGTCCAATTGTATCACAACTTTGACAATAATACTACGGTGATATGTATCACTCCCCTTTACTCAATACTTCCATCTCACAATGAAAACCACTCCCCCTTACATAATTATCCGTAAACCATATGTATGTAGTGTGCACTACCAAATAATTCTCCCTTTTTTGTCAATATAAATTGGCAAAGGTACGAAAATTACGGGATCATAATGAAATTCTCAAAAAGAGATAATTCATGACTAAAAGAGAACATATCAACTTTGTTTCAATGATTTCACATAGTTGAAACTTAGTGTATTCATCAAGGAGTTAATAAAGATACAAGATAACTCCTACAATATTCCACATCCCCATAAAGATTTGGCAATTAAGCACAAGTTCAATAAAGAACTCTCCCCCATAAAATGTCATTCCCGAAAAAACAACAAGAGCGACCTTACTTTTACAAGAAAAGAAGGATTTCTTTGGACATTAACACATTACATGAAACATGAATTTGTATCCAGAAAACTCGAATAAATTAATCACAAGAAGATCTTATAGATTAATTTATTCGGAAATGCTCAACATAAGGAATTGAGGATGGGGAAAACGAGTTGCTGGTTTTTAAGGAATTGAGGAGACGACCGTGCGGAGGAAACTCCTTGAACCGAGCAAACTGTCTAACCTCACACAGATGCACTGCAAGAGGGAGTGCTTTGAATTCGAGAGATCAATATGTAGGAATCCGGCCTAAACCAAGACAATGGACGTTCCGGAGTCAATTCGGTCACAAGATAGGATGGGTCGATCCGTAGGAGGGAAGCTGAGGAATGTGTGAGATAAATGGTGATCGAAATTGTTAGTGTGTTGTGTATTCTGCGTGAAGAAATAAGATAAGTTCTGATTGATTGAATTTGCTCTGTTGAGAGTAATTTTTCAGACCATGAGTTCATGTGCTTTTGTTTTACGAAAATTCTATGTCGTTTCAATCATGATTCAAAGACTTATTTATATTGCTAGAACTGTAAACACCTTGATCCCATGAAGTGTGACAGTTGCTGGAGTCAAAGAGTGGGGAAGTGGAAATCGTGTTAAAACCAGTTGCTCATCGTGCGGAGACTTGGTTGATTTTCCATCCGCTACTTTTCTAACTCCTCCAACTGATTGCACGACTTGCTCACATTCTCATCGTGTGTATGAACACACGTGTCGTAGACCGCCAGACCAAAATCCTAGTTAATATGCCCCAAGTAACACGATTGATGTCTCGTGATTGTGAGTCTGCAAGGCAGACGTGTATTTAGTTAGTCAGTTGCTGACTTCATGGGACGATGAGTCCTTGTATTGCTGAGTTGAACGTGGTTTGCAAATGTTCCAAGACTCATGAATCGAAGGTGTCTGTTGAGACAAAGGTATAATTCTCGAGTAAATGTTGATAGTTAAGGTGAGAAATATTGCTCATTCGATGGATTGTTGAATATTGATGATTGAACCAATATTCCTTAGTCTGAGCAAATATTTCCCATTTGAGCGAATGTTGCTCGTTTGATGAATTATTGGTAACATGACCAAATAAAATATTAATTTAAAATACTGGCATCTGAACCGAGTATATTAATTAAAATGTTGATCACGGGATCAACATAAAATTATTAGCGTTTGAATATGGAATTATGAACCTTGGATTCGAAAACCTTAATTTCGATCAATTGTTGATCAATTGATGATTTATTGAAAATCAACCACGAAGTGAAGGACGGACCAACTACATGGGATGATGAGTCGAACGTGTAACACCCAGATGCTCTAGTGAGCAAAATACCAAAGTCTCTTGAAGACCAGTTGGTGAAAAGATGATCAAATGCTGGTTTAATCATTTATTGAAATAATGCTCGTCTGAACCTTAGGTGATAAAACCTAATTAATTATGAAGAGATGAAGGACCGACCAAGGGTCATGAAACCGACCCTGGTTGGTCATGGGACCGAATGACGATCGTTTTATGAAATTCCAAATTATTTGGAAGAGTTTGAACCTAATGTGAACAAATTAGGTCAAATGATAAAAAAGTATGGGACCGACCTCTTGCAAGCCAAAGATCCAACCTTGGTCGGTCAAGGTAATATACTCATGTCACCAAAGTGTTCGTGTCTCAGTCCTGAGAATTTTGATATTTTCTGGCGTGCATTTGAGCATTCATTTGAGAAAATATGAAGAATTCAGGGTTTTGCTGAAACTGAGGAATTTCTATGAGCTGATGGAAATAATAATAAAATAAGGGATTACAAGGTGTGGGACCGGCCACGGCTAGGGCATGGCCGCCGACTAGCAAGCCCGGTCCCGTGACACCTTTCCCAATTTTATGTAATTTCCTTGATGTGAAGGAAATACCATGAAATTGAGGAGTTTCATAAGGTTAAGGAATTTCCATGAGATGATGGAAATAATAATAATAAAATAAAGAATCATGAAGTGTGGGACCGGTTATGGCCAAGGCATGGCCGGCCGGCAAATAAGCCCGGTCCCATAGTATTTTTTCTAATTTTATATTATTTTTCATGATCTTAGGGAAATACCATGAAATCAAGGAGTTTGTTGAAATAAAAGAGTTTTCCTTAAAGTGAAGGAGTTTCCATGAGATGAAGGAAACAATGATAATTAATAATAATAAAATAAGAGGCGTGTGAGACCGGCCATGACTAGGGCATGGTCGGCCGTCTAGGGCCCGGTCCCGTGAGTCTTCCCTAATTTTATATCTTTTCCTTGATGTGAAGGAAATATCATGAAACCAAGGAATTTCATGGGATAAAGGAAATAATGATAATAAAATAATAAGGAACGCAAGGTGTGGGACCAGACACAACTAAGGCATGACCGGCCGGCTAGTGAGCTTTGTCCCGCGACACCTTTCCTAATTTTTATTATTTCCTCGATACGGAGGAAACACCATGAAACTGAGGAGTTTTCTTAAAATGAAGGATATTTGTTCAAATGAAGTGATTTTCATGAGATCAAGGAAAAATAATAAAAATATAATAAAATAGAGAATTAGGCGTGGGACTGGCCATGGCGTGACTGGCCGGCCGGTGGGACCAGTCCCCTAGCGCGTTAGCTAATATTTTATTATTATTATTATTATTCTTCCTATTTTGCATAGGTTCATCGTTCCTTCGTATTTTGGAATGCTCGTTCGTTCATTCAGGTGCTCGTTAGTGCATTATTGCTGAGTACACTTGCACCATTTTGGTCAGGGCTTACTCGATAGCGGCTCAGATGCCCGTACGTTGAATATTTATCACTAACCCATGGAATTCTGCTGGGAATAACCACGAATTGAAGTAATGAAATATCATGAAGAACGTAGAATATTTCTGAATATTCAATTAATGAATTTAAGGATTATAGATAATTAATATATGGCTTTATACTAGCAGGCGTGCTGTCTAGGAGCATTAATTACCTGAGAGTCGAGTAATATGAGCTTGTGGAAGCGTCATATTTCTTTTATATAGTCAGGAAAAACATTGTTACATCCTGAAGACGTTATTTCTCTATACTAGCAGGCAAGCTGTCTAGGAGCCGTCTAATCGTTCGATTCTATATAGAAGTAATTACTGAAATTGCTCAGCATTCATGAGATATGCCGCTGCCTCAGCTGAGAGGCTACACATATATATATACTCTGAAAGACAATATTCTCAGTCAGAGATTCTTGTGGCATGAGCTTTCATGCTTCGATGAGAGACATGAGCCTCAATACTCATCTGATTGCTGGATCAGGAGCATGTATAATTATTGTTTTACGATTTTATCCCTTGTCGAAAATCCACCATCTATATTAAGTCCCATGCTTAGTGAGGGACAGTCATATTCCTCTGTCAGCATTGGGTGGTGATTTTCCAGTTATAGACGAAATAAGTAATTGAACTTAGTCGTAAGATAAGATGTTACCGGATTTTCTATTGCAAGAGCGAACCATGGCTTGAACGAATTTCCTAGTGGAGCATCGTCTAACAAGCGTAAAGTGGTATAGCACCGCTGATTTGGTGATGAAACCTTGGTCGGTTTAGGATTCACGGGTCCGGGCCAAAAAGGAAATTCTTATGAAATTAGGTTTTGGAAATAAAATTTGATATAAAAGGAATTAATCCCTTTCTTTATTTTTTTATTTCTTTCCCGTACGACCACCTCCCTCATCTCCTCTCCACATTCACGTCAACAGTAGCAGGAGGAAGATTTTCGCCAGAGCTCGCCGCCGATCGTTATCGTCCGGCCATATTCCGGCCTCCGACCAGGTAAATTTTCATGAGTTATTCATGTTTTTTCATGCTAAAGTTATATACATGTACATATATGAGCGTGAGCTTTTTGTAGAAAAACCCTTGTTTGAAAACGTATGCTCGTTCAATCGTTAGTTTAAGAAACTAGTAATAATCCCTGACTTAAGAGAGATTTTTTCTATATATAGACATGTGTGTAGTGATAATATTTTGTTTATGAGCTTTCATGAAAACCAAAACTTTATCTTAAAAGGTGTGAATTTTCACAATATCGAAATAAACCCTCGTTCTAAAGACAGACGATCGTACGAAGGAAAATATATATTATTATTTTTTATAAAACTGTGGAATATCCACAATTTTTTTTTGCGTGAGTTTTGCTCACGTCAAAAAAAATTCTCAAAAATTTACGTGAGTAATTCACGTTTTTATATATATATATAAATATATATTTTTGAAAATCAAGGCATGACTTTGAGTAATATTTAAAAGTGAACAATTATTTATGATAAAATATTGTTCAGTTTTCATAATTCTATGGAAAATGCTCACACAGTGGAAGTGTTCATGATTTTATGGAAATCTGAGTTTAGCTCGTCCTTTGTAGGTTCGAAGAAACGAGCGAGTTTTGAAGTGTTAACTCTTGCATTACAATAACTACTGTTAATGGAATCGTAAAAAGGTAAAAATTAAGAATTACCATTTCATTGTAAAATTTACATTGGCACATCCATGATTCTGTGTCTCTGGTTCCAGAAAATGGTGTATTCCAGCAGTGATTATTCCTCTAGCTCTTCTGAGGAAGATTCCAAGACTTCTGCAGCCAAAATGCGTGCCAATACGGATCATGCTTAGAAGGCGATAAATAGCATGCCCCTCAACAAGTTGAAATATGCTCGTGATGAGCTCTTGAAGAGGAAATCCAAGGAGGAGGAAATTGCTGAGTATCGAGAGAAGAGACACAAAATTCAGCGGAAAACACAAGAAGCAGAGGAGAGGCTCCGATCCCGTCCTTATGGTGTAGCCTCAGACTCAGATGCTGAAGAAGAGGAACCTGTATGGAGCCGATGAAACGCAAAAATAGGCCATATCCACCACACAGGGAGATTGAGCGGCAGGTCAAGGCTGATCTTCAAGCTGAATGTGACGAAGAGGACCAATGAAATGCAATAAATGGTGATCTCGTCGAGGAAGAGTTCTCTAGTTCAGACAGTGATTCTGAGAAAGAGTCTGAAGAGGATTCTTCAGAAATGATGATGATGACGAATCAGGTGACTCTAACGATTAGTCTTGCTCATAATCTTATTCGAGCATTCAAATGTTTTTTTTTTAGTCTTCGTAGTAGACATCTCTTTGATTATTTGAACGACTTCACTTCAGGATTGGGATTTTCTTTTTGAATGAGAAACCCTTTTATTAATATCGATTCCTTCTGATTGAATCAAATGAAATGGACCAATGTTCATGCGCCAAAATCCACCATGATCCCTTCGGCTCGCCCTGATGATTTCCATCTGTGAAAATACTAGAATGTGCCACGTGTGACGTGCACAAAGTCGTGTGGCTATTCTCTGACCATGTCCAGCTTTGGTCATTGTCAGTCCCCAGTACATTATTTTCCTACGCGTCTCCAGTATTGATCTTGTTTGAAACTTAGGGTTTCAGTAAAACTCGCAACTGAATTGACTGTTCACAGAAGATAAGTGTTCACCGTATCTATCTTCAGGACTTTGAGTCTATCATCTATGCGAATATTTCTTCCATTTCTGAGTTAGTTTCATCATACAGAGGAAATTTTAATTGTCATACCTCCATGTTAGACAGTAGTTCATCTCCTCATGCATCTCCATTAAAGTGGGAAGCCAAGAAATCCAATATGGTACGAGGTGTCCCTTTTGTTCCTTCTTTTGTGTAGTCAAGATGACTAAAGAAAGTATTTGTTGCAGATGAACCAGGGTGATCAATGTTCTTCTTCTTCCCCACATAACTCAAGGCCTTAACGCACCATCAAGATCCCTGCTCGTTTCAAGTCTGCTATGAATGTTGGTGTTGGAACATCTGTGAGTTTTGATAAATATTTACTTGAATGAATGTTTATTCAAATATCTATTAACTCTGAATGCTGTATTTGTAGGTTGATGTTCACGTTGTTGAGGACGGGAAGAAGAAAAGACAGACAGCAGCAGCAATTGATGATGATCATGTTGATGACAATTCGATCAATCTTGTAGATGCTGATGTCGAGGTCCTTGCTCATGAGTATCCGACTGCTGGACTTCCTTTTGACATACCTATGGAAAATGTCTGCCTAGATAATCAACTTGTTGGCGGCTTCATCATGCCCAAGTGTTATGCGCAGCTGTACACTAAAATCTAAATAAAATATGGACACATCGCCACCACGGAAGTATGGAGGTGTTTCCTTCCAACTCTCTTGACCACGGTTGCTGGCTTGTTGCCTATCATTGACGATATGAACAAGAATAACTTGTGGGATGTCAAGAATAAAGAGCTTTACAGATGGAATGATATGGTTTCCAATTGTGAGCTCTTGAAGTTCAATGTAGGCTGGCTTCGTCGTCGTATCGAGATCATCAAGATTGATAGAGCTGTCATTGTTGCCAACATGATTTCCTCGTCGACTGCTATCATGGAGGACGAGAGAGAGCACTAGCTTTGGAATCAGTGAGGGTTGACAAAGCAATTGAAGATCTGAGGATAAGAAATGAAAACTTGCGAACAAAGTTGAAGATGATGTCCAGTAAGAATTATCTGTTATTGGACGGTGTGCTCTAGATGAGCATTTATGATTGTTGTTTTCGAATAGGTTTAGGCTTTTTCTTTAGGTAGAATAATTGATCATGGCATGAAGAAATTTTTTTCATTTATGAAATGTTTAATGAACAAAGGAGCATTTTGCACGCTCTTTGAAGGAACATAAATTACATTTTGAAAAATGCTTGAAATGATGAAAAGGTAATTGTTTTCTACAGACCAGAAATAATATGCTTTGAGCCATTTACCATTGATTATATTTCCTTCCACTCCTCCATCAATAGATAAGATCTTGTAATAACCACTGGATACTGCCTTGATGACTACATATGGTCCTTCCCATTTCAGAGAAAACTTGGGAGCAGACGTATCTTGTTGAATGTGCTTTGTTGTCTTTAATACCAAATCTCCTACTTGGAATTTTCGGGGTCTTACCATATTGTTGTAAGATCTGGAGATCCTTTGTTTATATGCTTCCACGTATTTTTCTACCTTATCCCTCCTCGACTCAAGCATGTCCAGTTCAGCGATTCTTGAGTTGGATACTTCGGCTTCATCCCATTGTACTCTACTAGCTGTTGCAATCCTTGGTGAAGGAATTTTGATTTCTGCTGGGAGTATGGCGTCGGCTCCATAGACGAGAGAGTACGGTGAATTTCCGATCGAGCTCCTTGGTGCGGTCTGATAGGCCCATAAAGCCATAGGTAATTGTTCATGCCACGTTCAAGGATTATCATGAATTGGTCGGCTGAGAATTCAGATCAAAGTTTTGTTGGTGCTCTCTGCTTGTCCGTTTCCTTGGGGATAGTACGGTGTGGAGAAAACTTGTTTGATGCTGTATTCCTCGAGTAATTCTGTCACGTGCTTGTTGGCAAAAAGAGTTCTATTATCGGTAACAATGTGTTTAGGAACACCAAATCTACATATTATGTATTCTTTGATGAAGGCTGCAATCGTGACTCCAGTGGTGTTTCGAAGAGGAATAACTTCAACCCATTTGGTAAAATACTCAGTTGCAGTGATGATGTATTCATGCTGCTTCGAAGATGCTGGATTGATTTTCCCGATGATATCCAGTCCCCAGCTATAGAAAGGTTATGGAATATTCACAAAATTTAATGGGAGACAAGGAGTGTGGATGAGATTACCATGGACTTGGCATTGATGACATCTCTGAACATGCGCAGCCGCGTCGTCTTCCATGGTCGGCCAATAATATTTCTCATGAATTTGGAGAAATAATTTCCTTTTTCCTTGATGCTCTCCATCGTGCATTTTTTTTAAAACTGTTGGGATTTCATGCTCAGCTAAGCATCTCAGTAAGTTCCCCACCAAAGCTTTTGCGGTATAAGATTTCATCAAGAAAGACAAATCTTTTAGCTCTCTGAATGAGTTTGATTGTTTCTTTCTTTTCCAACGGTAATTCATTGTCTCGAAGGTACTTGATGTAAGGTTCCTTCAGTCCCTAGTGTCATGGACTGTCAAAGCTTCTAAGTGATGAGGAGGCGTCTGACAATTGGGACAAGATCTTTGCAGAATTCTTGATTGAGTCTCCATGGAAGGCCAATAGTATCCCATCCTTTGAAGCTTTTTGTAAAGTGTTACCACCAACGTCTGTCCGCAGATTTCTTCATGTATGCGTTTGAATTGTTCACCCGCTTCGTCGTTTTCGAGGCATCGTGATAAGGACCCATCAGGATTTCGATAGTATAACGCTCCATGAAGCAAGAAATAATTATTTAATTCCTTGAGACTGACTTTCCCTTCTGAAAGAGAACTGCTCAATTCATGAATAATAGGCACTCGCCAATCGTTTGCTTGAATGTCTTCGACTTGAGCAAGCCAGGTAGATGACACAACACGCCTCTGTACTATGATTGTTTTCTCTGCTCATTCGAATTGCATCTTAGAAGTGAGAGTTGCTAGGCAGTCAACATACCTATTGTTAGTTCGTCTAGTATGGACAATCGTTGCATCAACAAAATGAGTTAATATCCGCTGAGCTTCAATTCTGAATGGGGCGAGCGTGATTTCTTTGAGAGAGTATGCTCCGTTCATTTGATTGACCAGTAGTTTTGAATCTCCTCTTATCTCAAGGTGTGTTGCTCCTGCTTGCTTGGCCAGGATAAACCTAGTAAGAAAGCTTCATATTCTGCTGAATTGTTGATGCAGTGAAAATCCAACTTGAACGAGTGTGAGAAGACTTCGCCAGATGGATATACTAGCACTACGCCCTCTCCTCCAGTGTCGTTGCTAGGGGTGGCAGATCCGTCAGAGTATAAAAGCCACGTCTCTTCTTTGCTAACAAAGACCTCTGGGAACTAGCCAGGCACATCTTCATGTAACATTGTTGCATCTTCTCCTGGAAAAGCAGCGAGCAAGTCTGCAACTGCTTGGCCTTTGATTTCTTTAGGCGGTACACAAGCTATGTCAAATTCTGACATCTGAAGTAGCCATTTTGCTGGTCCCCCAATCAGGGCTGGCTTTGATAGTAAAAACTTTATAGGGTCGGCTTTGGAAACGAGTACGACTCTGTTGGATAGTAAATAATGCCTGAATTTCTGGATTGCATGCACCAATGCTAGACATGATCTTTCGGCTTTTGGGTATCGGAGTTGAGCGTCTCTCATCGTACGGCTGAAGTAGTAGATCAGACGTTCGATACCTTCTTCGTCTTCTTGAGCAAGAAGTGCTCCAATAGCAACATCACTGGAAGCTATGTAAAGTATTAGTGTTCTTGCACTGGAGATTTCATAACAACAAGTGATAATAGTATCTGCTGTATTTTCTGGAATGCTTCTTGTTGGACGGTTGTCCATGTAAAACTCGCTCCTTTCTTCAACAGAGGGGTGAAACAAGCAATGAGTTGATCTAATCCAGGAATAAAGCGTCGAATATAGTTTACCTTGCCCATAAAACTCTGGAGTTCTTTCACAGTGCGTGGACGAGGCATGGTAGTAATAGCTTTCGTCTTGTCTGGATCGACTTTGATTCCTTCTGCAGTGACCAGGAATCCTAGAAATTTTCCGGAGGAAACACCAAAATCACACTTCAGAGGATTCATCTTTAATTTTTATTCTATGCATCTTTCAAAAACTTGTCTCAGAACTTCAAGGTGGGATGCCCGAGTCTTCGATTTCACTACCACATCATCAACATAGTCTTCCACTTGTTTGTGCATCATGTCGTGGAATATGGCAGTCATGACTCATTGATAAGTAGCACCTGCATTCTTTAATCCAAAGGGCATCACAATGTAGTGAAAATTCCCAATAGGAGTACGGAACGCGGTCTTGTTGGCATCATGCTCGTACATCTTGATCTGGTTGTATCCACTGTAACCATCCATGAATGAGAACATACCGTGACCACTGGTTGCATGAACGATCATATCAATGTTGGGTAAGGGAAAATCATCCTTCGGACAATATTTATTCAGATTCCTGAAATCGACACAACATCTGATTTGACCATTTTTCTTCTTGACAGGAAAAACATTTTCCAGCCATGTTGGATGTTGAATAGGTTTGATGAATCTTGCTGCTAGTAGTTTCTGAATCTCAACTATGATTTGCTCCTCGACTTCGTGTTTGAACTTCCTAGGCGGTTGTTTGACAGCTTTGGAGCTAGGAGTGATGTGCAGATGATGAGTGACTAATTTTTCGTCTATACCAGGCATTTCTTCGTACGTTCAAGCGAAGATATCCTGATACTCTTTCAACAGATTTATCAGTTCCGTTCGTTCCTCCGGTGACAACGTGGAATTAGTTAAAATTGGCCTTGGATCATCCTCCGTCCCGATGTTGATTGTTTCGAGATCATCAGTGGTGGAATCATTATCGTCTTGCAATTGTCATGGAGCATCTTGAATCTCTTCATCGAGTGATGGTTCGCTCTGACATGATTCTTCGGGGCGGGGAGACTTTTCATCGTTCTCCCCTGTTAATTGCTAATCTTTGCGTCGGCGGTAAATGATCGTCCCCTCCGCATCATGACTGGCTATGAAATTATATCTCGGAGTTGAGACCTGATCCTTACGACACTTAATCGGTGTAGCAGATGACTTGGTCGATTTAGTACCTGAGGATGATGGCTTGTCAGCAACTTCTTCAATGGACTTCCATCTTGGGAGTGGAGTACTGTAAATCTTGCTTGGAGGTTCGGGGATGCTTTTTTGAGATTCAAGGAATTCAACATCATAGACTGGAGCATAAGGAGATGATGACGCCGCGATGCGAACAATCTTGTTGTTGAGCAGAGCCTTCATGCATTGATGGTAGGTCGAGGGAATCACCTTGTTATCATTGAGCCATGGGCGTCCGAGTATCATGTGATAATCAGGTTCTTGCTCAATCACATGAAACTTGACCTTTGATTGGATATGTCCTACCTTCAGGTCTACATATGTATATCCATATGTGTGGTCTGACTTCCTTCAAAACCCGTCATCAAGATGGGATGACGGACAATTCTGTTCTGTGGGATCTTGGTCTCCTTGAGGGTATTCATAGGAATAATATTTGTAGAAGCGCATGTATCAACGAGATCTCTTTTGAATTCAGAGTCTTTGATAAAACTTGTCACTACAAGGCTCGATTATGTCCTTCGTCTTCCATACAGTCTTCTTCTCCAAAGGTAATATTGTTGATCGAATGTTCAGATATCATGGATGCTTCCTCAACTGCTGGAGATGACGGAGTTAGCTGTGCGTCAGAGGATATTTGGTTGAGTACAACGAACGTGCTCGTACGTTGATCTCTGGAGAAGTGTATGATTTCACACAGATTTTAAATCAGGTGTGTAACTTCCTGGTCCACCGGCTTCTCATAAGTAGTGAAACTGTTCGTTTGAGGAGCATCATTAGAGTTTGGACGTTCCACCATTTATGCTCCCAAGAGCCTTGCCAATTACACCATACAGGTGAAGAGGTTATCGATCGCTTCTTTCAACCGATTGATGTTTCCGACCAAAATTCCTTGCCTCCGTGCTAATTCTGCCAATGATAGGATCTCTCCATCGGATGCATCAATAGAGAGAAAAGGAGTAGTGAAGTAAGAATGATGAACGTTACCAGAGTCGTTCGAACGAGCATGAGGAGCGTTGCCATTTGAAAGACACTAGTGAGGATCTGGAGTTTATGAAGTAGACCTAAGACCGAACATCTTTGTGAGAATTGAGATTGCAACCGAGAGAATGATCTCCCACTGTGGTCTCCAATCTGTAGATGGGGGAAAACGAGTTGCTAGTTTTTAAGGAATTGAGGAGACGACCGTGCGGAGGAAACTCCTTGAACCGAGCGAACTTTCTAACCTCACACAGATGCACTGCAAGAGGGAGTGCTTTGAATTCGAGAGATCAATATGTAGGACTCTGACCTAAACCAAGACAATGGACGTTCCAGAGTCAATTCGGACACAAGAGAGGATGGGTCGATCTGTAGGAGGGAAGCTGAGAAATGTGTGAGATCAATGGTGATCGAAATTGTTAGTGTGTTGTGTATTCTGCGTGAAGAAATAAGATAAGTTCTGATTGATTGGATTTGCTCTGTTGGGAGTAATTTTTTCAGACGATGAGTTCGTGTGCTCTTGTTTTACAAAAATTGTTTGTCGTTTCAATCATGATTCAGAGACTTATTTATATTGCTAGAATTGTAAGCACCTTGATCCCATGAAGTGTGACAGTTGCTGGAGTCAAAGAGTGGGGAAGTGGAAATCATGTTAAAACCAGTTGCTCATCGTGCGGAGTCTTGGTTGATTTTCCATCCACTACTTTGCTAACTCCTCCAACTGATTGCACGACTTGATCACATTCTCATCGTATGTATGAACACATGTGTCGTAGACCGCCAAACCAAAACCCTAGTTAATATCCCCCCATGTAACACGATTGATGTCTCGTGATTGTGAGTCTGCAAGGCAGACGTGTATTTAGTTAGTCAGTTGCTGACTTCATGGGACGATGAGTCCTTGTATTTCCGAGTCGAATTGGTTTGCAGATGTTCCAAGACTCATGAATTGAACGTGTCTGTTGAGACAAAGGTATAATTCTCGAGTAAATGTTGATAGTTAAGGTGAGCAAATATTGCTCATTTGAGCGAATGTTGCTCGTTTGATGAATTATTGGTAACATGACCAAATAAAATATTAATTCAAAATACTAGCAACTGAACCGAGTATAATTAATTAAAATGTTGATCACGGGATTAACGTAAAATTATTAGCGTTTGAATCTTGAATTATGAACCTTGGATTCGAAAACCTTAATTTCGATAAATTGATGATCAATTGATGATTTATTGAAAATCAACCACGAAGTGAAGGACGGACCGACTACATGGGATGATGAGTCGACCATGTAACGCCCATATGCTCTAGTGAGAAAAATACCAAAGTCTCTTGAAGACCAGTTGGTGAAAAGATGATCAAATGCTGGTTTAATCATTTATTGAAATAATGCTCGTCTGAACCTTAAGTGATAAAACCTAATTAATTATGAAGAGATGAAGGACCGACCAAGGGGTCATGAAACCGGCCCTGGTTGGTCATGGGACCGATTGACGATCGTTTTATGGAATTCCAAATTGTTTGGAAGAGTTTGGACCTAATGTGAACAAATTAGGTCAAATAATAAAAAAAAGTATGGGAACGACCTCTTGCAAGCCAAAGAACCGACCTTGGTCGGTCAAGGTAATATACTCATGTCACCAAAGTGTTCGTGTCTCAGTCCTGAAAATTTTGATATTTTCTGGCGTGCATTTGAGCATTCATTTGAGAAAATATGAAGAATTCAGGGTTTTGCTGAAACTGAGGAATTTCCATGAGATGATGGAAATAATAATAAAATAAGGGATTACAAGGTGTGGGACCGGCCATGGATAGGGCATGGCCGACCTACTAGCAAGCCCGGTCCCATGATACCTTTCCAATTTTATGTAATTGTATATAATTTCGTTGATGTGAAGGAAATACCATGAAATTGAGGAGTTTCATAAGGTTAAGGAATTTCCATGAGATGATGAAAATAATAATAATAAAATAAAGAATCATGAAGTGTGGGACCGACTATGGCCAAGGCATGGCCGGCCGGCCAATAAGCCATGTCCCATAGCACTTTTCCTAATTTTATATTATTTTTCATGATTTTAGGGAAATACCATGAAATCAAATAAATGAGTTTTCCTTAAAGTGAAGGAGTTTCCATGAGATGAAGGAAACAATGATAATTAATAATAGTAAAATAAGGGGCATGTGAGACCGGCCACGACTAGGGCATGGTCCGCCGGCTAGGGCCCGGTCCCGTGAGTCTTCCCTAATTTTATATATTTTCCTTGATGTGAAGGAAATATCATGAAACCAAAGAATTTCATGGGATGAAGGAAATAATGATAATAAAATAATAAGGAATGCAAGGTGTGACACCGACCACAACTAAGGCATGACCGGCCGGCTAGTGAGCTTGGTCCCGCGACACCTTTCCTAATTTTTATTATTTCCTTGATACGGAGGAAACACCATGAAACTGAGGAGTTTCCTTAAAATGAAGGATATTTGTTCAAATTAAGGGATTTTCATGAGATCAAGGAAAAATAATAAATATATAATAAAATAGAGAATTAGGCGTGGGGACTGGCCACGACGTGACTGGCCGGCTGGTGGGCCCAGTCCCCTAGCGCCTTAGCTAATATTTTTTTTTTTATTATTTTTCTTCCTATTTTGCATAGGTTCATCGTTCCTTCGTATTTTGGAATGCTCATTCGTTCATTCAGGTGCTCGTTAGTGCATTATTGCTGAGTACACTTGCACCATTTTGGTCGGGGCTTACTCGATAGCGGCTCAGATGCCCGTATGTTGAATATTTATCACTAACCCATGGAATTCTGCTGGGAAGAACCACAAATTGAAGTAATGAAATATTATGAAGAATGTAGAATATTTCCGAATATTCAGTTAATGAATTTAAGGATTAGAGATAATTAATTGATGGCTCTATACTAGCAGGCATGCTGTCTAGGAGCATTAATTATCTGAGAGTCGAGTAATATGAGCTTGTTGAAGCGTCATATTTTTTTTATATAGTCAGGGAAAACATTGTTACATCATGAAGACGTTATTGCTCTATACTAGCAGGCAAGCTGTTTAGGAGCCGTCCAATTGTTCGATTCTATATAGAAGTAATTACTGAAAT
The DNA here is from genome assembly GCF_003573695.1 of Papaver somniferum. Lineage (NCBI taxonomy): Eukaryota > Viridiplantae > Streptophyta > Magnoliopsida > Ranunculales > Papaveraceae > Papaver > Papaver somniferum. Next base: position 42,352,179 of record NC_039367.1, on the reverse strand, counting down.
TGCTTAGCATTCATGAGATATGCCGTTACCTCAGCTGAGAGGCTACACATCTATATATACTCTGAGAGACAATATTCTCAGTCAGAGATTCTTGTGGCATGAGCTTTCATGCTTCGATGAGAGACATGAGCCTCAATACTCATCTGATTGCTGGATCAGGAGCATGTATAATTATAGTTTTACGATTTTCGCCCTTGTCGAAAATCCACCAATATACAAATGGTTTTGGAAAAACCTAGGTTAAAGGAGAATCGACTCTAGTCGCAACTAGGACACAGGAAAGTGTCGGGATTAAGTTTTCCAGTTGCTAGAGTTCTCCCTTATATAGTCTTTCAAATTAGGGTTTGCTTTCAATCAAAGCAAAGATAAGTATCAAAGCATTCAATATTCACCGTTAGATGAAAACCTGATTTAATATTCAAGCTAAGTATACTTAGAAACAAAGAAATATCTCTCCACGTTAGATGGTCTTAGCTTGTTACACACAAATGAAGTATACCTTCATTTAGATATGATAACCGTACCCAAACTTGTATATTGAGTTGATGCAATAACAGTTAACCGAAGTTAGCCATATGAACACTTTTGTATCAACCACATTCATCTAACACTTCTAGATCAACTATGGTGATCAATAAATCATGAAAGATAATCAAATGAATCTAATTGTGTTCACATAGAGTTGTTCAATTGTTCATTATCTCATAGAAATATATATGAACCAATTGAATCAAAATTAGATTGATTCGTAAGAGTTAATTCATGAACATTAAGTCACAGTTTGCAAAGATTTCATTCCTTAATTCATAAATGTATTTGTTCATGAGTATGAAAAACATACTTAACCGCTTTTAGAACTTAAACCATTAAGTTTGCAAACAGGCACGAAAACTATAGCTTCCGGACTTTGGTCTTGTCCAGCCGTTTGCAAATGGGTTTGCAAAGAGCATTTCCGGACCTAACTCAGGTAGAACCGTTTGCATACTAGTGTGCAAACAAGGTTCCCGGACTTTGAAAGTTAAAACCGTTCGCATACTAGGTATGCAAACAAGGTTCCCGGACCTAAATCATACCAAAACAGTTTGCATACTAGGTACACATACTGTGTTGTATCCAGACAAAGGTTTTTTTTCTAAACTCTCATTTAAATCGTTGAAACATCCTTATAAGACGACAATAGCTGTCTCACATAAACTATTAGCTTATAAGTAATTTTCAAGTGATTGAATGATCAATACGAAACTTTCCGAGTCGACATCAAATGACTGTCTCACACAAATCATGTAAGATGTTTCAAGGAAATTTCCACATGATCATCTTTTGACTTATTATTTAGTTTCCAAAAAATAAATTGTTTCCAACTAAACTCGTCAAGAATATGATGAACGTAGCTAAAACAAAAAGCTTTCAACACATATTTAGAGAAATAGATAACCGAGTTAAACTCAACTCGAAATATCAAATGTGTATAATATAAAAGTCTATATATCTATACGACTTAGTCTCATTAGGAGATAGAATATAATAGACTTATGAGCCATAGATAAGTTTTAGTCTCCGTATACCTTTTGTTGATGAAGTTCTTCCAAGCTCTCTTCAGTAGATCTTCGTCTTCAATCGATGAACGCCGTGAATTCTAAAGCTAAACTACCCATTCTATCATAATCCGAGACATAGCTACAAGTAGACTATAAATTAAGACTATAGTTTTGATCAACTTAATTTGACAAACAAGCTTTAGATGGCAACGCTTGCGAGTTCGACCGAGCAGTGCTCTAATAGGAGGGTATATTTATCTACCACTTTTTCTATGTAACATTCTAAACCTCAATTTGAATGAGGTAATCTAATGAATAAACTTAGGGTTTTACGAAAGCCCCTATTTCCATTCGGAAAAAAAGAAGAAGTTTCATATACGGTATACAAAATCAGCATAACTTAAGTTAAGTAAGCAGTTTTAGTTATATAATAAAAATATTAAAATGTATTTTATATATTTTTCGTGGTATTATCGCACCAAAGTACAAGTAATCAGTGAGTTGTTGTGATAACCCAAATCAATAACAACAATCTGGCTGCCCATATCATCTGCAATTCAAGGTTTTGTCTGCATAAACGCGAAATCCACATTTCTCACATTAGCTCGAAAAAATATTTGTTTTAGAATTATGTAGAAAAGAAAATGCTTTATCACATTAATGAGTTATGAAATATGAAAATGTGGGGTGAACTAAAATACACCACCAACTTTTTCTTAGGAAACCTATATGGACTAAACTCAAATATAATTCCGAGAGTTCAACTTAATGAATCTCAATCAGGAAAGATCTGAAGAGCTTATATCTCTTTCTCTCACAATCCGAATGTTACAGAGACTAGTCCGTGAACCTGATTATACCGTAAGAGTACTTGGACGATTCCAAAGATCAATATCTAAGAATCAATCAAGTCGTATCCAACAATAGCGATGAACTTATCTACTTGAATCGATTTTAACGTACAACCGGTGATATTTCAATTATAAAGATAAATAATATAATGCGGAAAAGAAATAACACAAACACTAAAAAATTTGTTGACGAGGAAACCGCAAATGCAGAAAAACCCCGGGACCTAGTCCAGACTTGAACACCAAACTGTATTAAGCCGCTACAGACACTAGCCTACAATCAGAACTTCAGACTGTAATGTAGTCGAGATCGAATTAAACCGTCTCAACAATTCAGCTACAGTTACGCTCCTTACACCTCTTGAATCCCAGCAGGACTCCGCGCAATTCATTCCCTTAGCTGACGTCCATTACAACCTAAGAATTACTTTAACTTAATGAAGACTTTGAACCAATCTGCCTCCAACAGATATGCTTATATGTGAATTCCGTTCTGATCAAAGATCAAGGTGAAGTAGGAAATCGATTTCAATAGACAAAGTCTAACAAACCTCAAAATCCGGCCTTATGACTCCCGTAGAGCATCCTAGATTATTATTCACCTCACTGGAATCACAAAGTCCGAGACAAAGAAACTTTGTGATTTCTATTTATCTTGTTTGTTAGAGCAAGGATCGACGATCAAAACAAGATAAGGATACACGAACTATCAAGATAATGATAGTTGGACCTTGAAAAGAAGAAGGTACTCAAATCCACCATAATCTTTTAGTTATCAACCTATAAGTCCTCTACCGAATGTGATCGTCTGTGGACAGATTCTAGACAATACAAGAAATTCGGTTTACACTTCGTGTGATCATCTATGGATACGAGATCGAGACAATACAACAACAAGGTCACTTGTGTGATTGACTATGGATACAAGATCGATACGATACGACAATAAAGTGTGCACCTGATAATAGGTTCGGTAATAAACGAAACTCTATAGGATTAATATCAAGTGTTATGGAATCAACATACAAGTGCAATTTACTTTAATAATAATAAAAAAATTATAATGTGGAATAGTAAAGTAAATGACACAACAAGATTTTGTTAACGAGGAAACCGCAAATACAGAAAAACCCCGAGACCTAGTCCAGTTTTGAATAATCTCAGAATTAAGCCGCTATACAAAATCTAATACCAACTTCGTACAGTTGAGACCAGGAAGACTACCCATAGCTACTTAGTTTCGTCAGTATCCCTACGCCTTCGACTTATAGACTCACGCACGTTAATAGCAAGTCATTTGGATCGTATTCCAAACAAAAAAGGAAGAATTTGTTTGGTAACCACTCTAATCAATCTTTCTAAAGATATTTGATAAGTTGTTGACAAAGAATCTAATAAACTCCTTTGTCTGGTTAGATCAATCTAAATATTGATACCAAAATTATCAAGTTCTAGATTCGCAATCAATCAATATATATCTCAAAGAAAAACTATAAAGCGATTCCGATCTCACGCAACTAATCAATCAAGTTTATCAAAGATAAACCGATTCTAGTTAGATCCCAACCGATCAAGGTTTATGCACTAAATCTACAAGATACGAGAACTAATAAGAATTCTTCTTCGTCTTCAAATCTTCTATTGCCTTCAAATACCTTCACAACAACACTTGAATCCTCTTGTGATCAATCACGCACATGCTTGTATATCTCAACATTCCTAGACTTTTTAGTCTAACCTAAACGAAGTTGACTCTTATATTTAATCAAGCGACTCTAGATGATTTTTGATGCTAAAATATGACAACCAAACTTGACATACCAATGCTTGGTGAGTTCAACCAAGCTATGCTCTAATGTTATTGATCATTATTTTTCTCACGAAAATCTTGTATCTTAGTGCCTCTAACATTAAGATCGTTATTTTTAACTTCTTTATTCGTAACTTGTAAGAAGAGAGAAAAATATTGAGATACAAATTTACTTTGTCCATAACTAGAGAGTAAATTTGTTAATGTCCAAGAAAATCCTTCTCTTATGATTAGAGTCAAGGTCGTTCATGTCGTTCTTTCAGGGATGACATCAAACGAGAGAGAGTTCTTTTGAACTTGTGCTTAAACCTAATATCTTTGTGGGGAGAGCGAATATGGAATTGTAGGAGATACTTGTACCTAGACGTCTCCTTGAGGCAAAAAACAAAATTTTCTTGGTGAAATCGTCTAAAAGGGAAGTGTATTATTATCTATAGGTTTTACCTATTTTGAAAAATATGTAAGTATTGACTAAAGAGAAGAACATATCACCATAGTATTGCTTCAAATTTGTGGTGCAATTGAATTTTGAGGAAGGTATCAATACTATGTTTATGTATAACAACCAATGAGTAGAGTGAATTTTCAATCTAACAAAGCTCTTTGTGAGTATTCTCATAAGTTGTTATTGCTACGGATCTTCAACAACAAAGGTGCTGAACGAACACATGCAGAACCATAGAAGAACTTCAAGTATGAAGAATTCAAGATGTTTGTTGAAGAACCAAGGAAATCAAGCATAGTGGATTCCGAGCTGAAAAGTTTATTTATTTTGAATCTATATGTATTGAATAGTTTTTCACTAAAATTTTCAAAGGGGGAGATTGTTGGAGAAATGATCGGTTGATACCACAAGTTTTGCTATCTCAAGCTTGTTGTAAATGTTAGGTGATCAAAACTATTTCTTGATTTCTAGTCTACTAAGTCAAGTCTTGGACTAGGTTAGAATTTGGTAGTTAAGTATCAGACATTACCCTTGAAGACTGAAGATCGATGAAGACATTTGAATAACTTCTGTATCAGGTATGTCAAGACTGAACCATTCTATTTTATTCACTATCTTACTATTCTATCTGTTGAGACTATGTCGTATGACTTCTAGTAGATTTATAACGAACAAATTTCGAGTCAAGCTTGTCTTGTTAAAAATCTCGAAATATGATTCTAACATAGATGTTCAAATATCTTTAACAATATTAGTTTGAAATAATTTATTGTTTGAGAATCAATTTGTGGACCAATTGAAAATCGCCTATAAAAGTGATTTTATCATTTGAAAATATTTTAAATATCATAAGAGAGAAATATGAAATTCTGATATTTCTGCTCATGCTAGGTTGGCAAACCAGTTTGCAAACCATAAATATCTGATTTCAGAAATACATGAAAGGTTGGCGAACCAGTCCCCAAACCGCAAGTTCAGTTGAGAAAAGTTCACGAACCGTGGTGATCGGAAGTTTGGTATTGGTATAAAAGGCTTAAGGTTGGCGAACCCAGTTCACGAACCATGTCCATATGATTCCCAAACCAAGTACGGTTGGCGAACCCAGTTCGCGAACAATGTACTTCTGATTTCTCGAGCCGAGTAGGGTTGGTGAACCTGATTTACGAACCGTAGCACCCTGACTCATGAACTAGCCTTATGGTTCACGAACGGTTTCACCAACTGTCCCAGTAAAATCTAGCAGATGCTCAAAGATTTTTAAAATATATATATTTAGCATTGCTATGACTCTCTTAAAAACTTCAAAGACTTCACTGATCACTTAAACACTTACGTGTGTGAATTATGATTAAATTCTTGTTCTGATAAACATCAAATTGTTTAGTGTTCACATGGCATATTTTCCAAACCGAACAAGCATTGTACACGGTTCCATAACCCGATAGTGTATATTCTTCTACTGTATTTTCAAGACCAAAAATTTCTGCTTGATTCCCAAGTTATTTTAGCTTGAAATCTAAGCAACCCTCAGTCTTGAAAAACTATAAATAGAGATGCTCTTTCAACTGGAAAACTCAATACATGACACTTCGTGTCCTAGTTGATAGCTAGTGACATCCTCCATGAATCTAGGTTTCCTCTGGGAAACATAGTTATCTTTACGACTAAAATATTATTCTTTAGGGATTCGTTAATTCAGGTCTGACTATCTTTACCTTGATATTGCTTTTCTGTTACTGAGGTTTTCGTAATCTCTTTCAGGAAAGATAGATAGAAATCGCAAAGTTCACTTTGTCTCAGACTTTGTGATTCCTCAAGATAGATATCTGAAAATTGATCTTGAGTGATCTTTTGAAGATTGTTCTTGGGAGGTGGTAAAAGATCCAGGATTCTCATGTAAGTGAGTGTAAATGTCTCGGATTGTGAGGTTTTTTTAGCTTTGTCTATTGCAAACAGATTTTCAAGCCTTGATCATTGATCTAAAGGGAAATCAAATAGGCTTATCTGTTAGAGGCAGATTGGTATCAAAAGTCTTCGCTGAGGTTGAAGCAACTCTTAGGCTGTAAAGTACGTCAACTAAGAGAATCAATTGCATAGAGCCTTGCGAGGTTTAAGAGACATAAGGAGCGCGACTGCAAATGAATTTCTTGGAGGGTGGATTCAGTTTCAACTACATTCCAGTTCGAAGTCTGATAATAGGATAGTGTATGCAGCTGCTTAATACAGTTTGGAGTTCATATCTGGACGAGGTCCCATGGTTTTTTAGCAGTTGCGGTTTAACAAAACTTCTGGTGTCTTGTGTTTTTTTTTCTTTTTTCCCTGCATTATATTGTTTATCTTTATAATTGGATTTACGCAAGTTGTACGTATTTAATCTTAGTAGATACATCCATCTAATTGTAATCGATTACGAGACTTGTTTCTTGTAGAATTCGTATCTCGAAAGATAGATAACAAGTTTAATTACTTTGCAGAATTCCGATTGGATTATTTGGATACGACTAGATTGATCTATGATATTGATTTTTGAGATCGTCCGAGTACTTCTCTTAACAATCAGGTTCACGGACTCATTGTCTTATGCATACTGATTGAGAAGAGGTAGAGATATAAACTATATATATATATATTGTCAAGGATCATTAAGTCGGTCTTTTTGCAATTATATTAGGTTTTGTCCATATAGGTTGCCGAACGAAAGAATTAGTGGTGCACTTGGTACCCCCACGTTTTCACTAGTAGATAACTCCATCTCAATTGCGATCGATTACGAGACTCGTTCTTGTAGAATTCGTATCTTGAAAAATAGATAACAAGTTTCATACTTGACAAAATTCAGATTCAATTATTTGGATACGACTAGGTTGATCTTGGATATTGATTTTTGAGATATTCCAAGTACCCTTCTAAACAATCAGGTTCACGGACTCTATTATATATACTTTCTGATTGTGAAGAGATAGAGATATACACTCTATATACATATTGTCAAGGTTCATTAAGTTGGTGTACTTGCAATTGTATTAGGTTTTGTCCATATAGATTACAAAACGAAAAAATTGGTGGTGTACTTGGTATCCTCTCCTTTCGATTAGGATGTTTGTTGTATGAGAATATGATTTTATAAATAAATAGATATACTTGTTTGAAAGGAGGTGCACGAACCAAGGAAACTCGTGCAACCTATCGGAATGACCCCGATAAGCGGATTGACAAGGAACGAGCTGAGAAAACTCTTGTATTAAGATAAATGAATGACTTATTTGATGAATATATATATATAAGTAAATCCTTGAAGTTGTGTAGTATTCAGTCGTTGTATGCTCTTTGATTGATGATATTTTCTTCGCATCTCTTGAGAACATGAATGAATTCTATTGAGCTGTTATCTCACCCAAATTGACATTCTTACATATTTATGGAAGGTGGAAATGAAAACTAAGAAGTTAACTTATTGTTTGTATTGCTTGAAATGTAATTTTAATTAAATTTTTTGTTGAAAATGTTGTTAAGAATGATTAATGAATTCATATATTTCAATTCAAGTTATATATAAAGTTCGGTTATGTTTGATGTAATAAAATTAAATTAGGGAAGGTATATATACATATGTCTAGTTCCGACCCATAACGTCTTGAGTACGGTTCTCCATATGAATTTACCCTAATACGGAGTTCAGGATGTTACAGTTATAGCAAGAATTTAATCGAATAATTTATTAATAGTTTTGGTAAAGGGGAAAGGAAATCTCTGTCGTGTATGCTCGTAACGTTCGTAAGCATGTTAATGGTGGTGGTGATATACATATCCTTCTTAAACAAACTCATGTATTTTTTTTTCTCTTGGTCATAAATATAATGTTGTCACGTGTAGTTTGAATGGTGGCGGACTTATGGGGAGATTGCTTAGAAAATAGGTGCTGAGTTTTGTATCCAGAATGTATCTAATGAGGGTAATTTGACCTCAACTCGAAAAAATATATCGACTAAGTCTGAATTTGTATGTATTCGGTGAGGGTAGTTCGACCTGAACTTGGAAAAATATATCGACCAAGTCAAAGTTAGAGAGTCGACTATCATTTTTGCTCTTCTCACATGTCACATCCATTATTTCTAAAAAAAAAATAGAGTATCCGACATGAAATTAGAAACCAAGAACGTTCAATTCTTTCTAAAATAAAAGGTTTCTTGGTTACATTTGTTACAATAACACAAATGGAGAAAAAAAGAACTACAAATAGAGAGAAAGACAGAGGGAGGAATAAACTATATAGCGTGTTTTCCCTGCTCTCCCAAGAAAAGTATAATTCGTTTTTTTTTTCATTGCTTTTCAATATTTTATAATGAAAAAGAAAAAGAAGAAATTTAGTTTATAGGTTTTCCATGATTATAACCATAATATGATAAATACCATCTAACGAATTTCTTCAACCCTGTTTGCAAATCAGTGGTAGGTTTGTAATCAAATTCATGGGTTGCCGAACTTATATTAGCATGAGTAAATGGTACATCACCATTACCAGGCATATCGATGATATTCTTTTTTGCTTTCATTTTCAAATGTCTTTCAAGGATCGATACTAATGTCGGTACCGTAACGGGAGATGTGTTACCAAGATTAAAAATCCGGTATGGAGCTGGACCCGTTTTTTTCCCACCACTTCCTGTACTTTTCCCTGATGTATCCAGTGAACCCAAACAACCTTTGACGATATCATCAATATAAGTAAAATCTCTAGCTAAATCAACAAGATTTTTCCCTCTGTAAACCGTTATTGGTTTCCCTTGTAGTATGTTTCTGGTAAATGAAAAATAAGCCATATCGGGTCTTCCCCATGGACCATATACCGTGAAGAATCTTAACCCAGTAATTGACAACCCATAAATATGATTATAGGTATGAGTAATCTCTTCACCGGCTTTCTTTGTTGCTGCATATAAACTAGCAGGTTGATCCGTACGATCCGATTCAGAAAATGGTACTTTTTCATTTAACCCATATACAGAACTAGATGAGGCCCAAACAATAGAAGGTTGAGGATTTGCGGATTTGCAGGTCTCTAAAAGAGTAACTAAACCAGCAATGTTACTATGAATATAAGAATTAGGATTTTCCATTGCATACCTTACACCTGCTTGTGCTGCTAAATGCATAACATGAGTAAACGCAACGATATCGAATAACTTAGCTAACAATTTTGCATCATTTATATCTCCTTCAACGATGAAAATCCCATTTTTGCTAAGAAGATTCTTTCTTGATTTCTTAAGAGTTGGGTCATAATAATTATTGAAATTATCAATACCCACAACTCCATCTCCTCTCTTCTTTAAAGCAAGAGAAACATGTGAACCAACGAAACCAGCAGCACCAGTAACTAAAACAGACATTTTTCCACCACCATTTCTAATATCATCTGATCTTGAAATCTGTGCAGAATTTCTAACTTGTTTTTCCCATTGAATACCACCCCAAGACGCAGAGAAATAACGACTTCCTGAATCTACAAAACTCTGGAAACTTAAATACGAAGCTGTTAGTGCTATTAAAAATAATGCCCATAAGAACATAGTACTGGTTGATGCAAAACATCTATAGAATTGACGATTTATTGTATGGGTTCTTTCAATTTTCACTTTTCCTGGTGTGGATGGGAAAAGTTCATCTTCTAACGACCTCATAATTTGATGCTTGTTTCTTTTAGTATTATCAATCTCTTCCTTTGTGTGCGTGGAATTAAATGAGAGATTAATTGTTTTGATGGTGATGATGAAGAAGAGAGAGACAGATGCAGAGACAAAATTGAGGGCTTCGAATTTTCTTTTCTTATTTCTGCACCTGCTAAATCAAGGAATGTAAAGGTTGAGTTATATAAGGCCTTTCCTTTTTCCACCATCAGTTTTGTCCTTTTCTCTCTGTTTCTTCGATTTTGCAATCTTTGCCACAAACATCTGGGTGAAAATGAGACACGCAGACACTAAGAAACGCGCCCTCTTCCTTGATTTGTGACTGTGACAGTGTGGCGTGGGTAGCTGGTGTGACTATTTACAAACGAGAATTTAAGGGTGCACAACGGTCGGTTCGGGTCGGTGTTCAGCATTACCGATTAGAGAACCGTACATGTCGGTTTATTTTTTAGCTGCACCAATTAGTATGAAGTTTCAGTTTGGGTCGGTTATAAACCGTCCGATCCGAGTTCGGTTCCCGGTTTACCGATCTTGATTGGAATCAGCTGAGTTGGATAGGGTCATTAGATAAACTAGCCCAACCCGATATTAGTTTTCTTAAGGAAAATTTGTTATTTGGTCCAAAGCCCAAATAAATAGTTATAGGAGGGTCCAACCCGAAATAAATACTAATCTAGGATCCAAATTTGTCTTATAAGTGATCATTTACCGATTTATCCCTGGTTTCATACGTGCGGCATAACAAAAGCTTAAAAAATAAATTTTCTCTCCACTAAATCTCTCTCGTCTTTCTCTCTTCTTCTCCATGTTGCAGATCGGCGATGGAGGATTGAAGATAACGATTACGCTGCAGAAAATGAACAGGTACTGCAAACATCTTTAGATCTGTCATAGTTACATATTCATCTCTAGATCTATCGTTATTTGTTCATTAAACATAAAATTGAGTTTCAAAACCTACTGAATACCTCAATTTCTAACAATTTTTTTTACTAGAAACCCTTATATACGAATTCAAGCGGTAAACAAAGAAAAACCAAGATCTAAAGAACTAAAAGCAAAAAAATCTCAGGAGAAGAAGAACGAACTACTAAATCAGTAGAACAAGACCATTCTGAAGAATCTCAAGCAGCAAAAATGGTGTTTGTCGATATGATCCAGCAGTACATATACGTTTTACCAAAAAAAATTGGATTGGATTTTGTTATATTAATAGATTTGTCGTTTATTTTGTCATGCAATTTGATTTTTACAGTACGATCCAGCGGTATTTATGTTGTACTAAAAAATAACTGGTCTGATTTTGTTATATTTCATACATTCATCATTTCATTGACATTGTAGTTGAATTTTACAATACGATCCAACAGTATATATATGTTGTACTGAAAAACATTGGTTAAATTTTGTGATTTTCGTAGATTCACCAAATGATGTAGCAGGTAGTGGTACCAGAAGACATGATTTAGTAGTAGCAGTGGTGGTTTTGGTGTTAGTGGCGTTGTAATGGTAGATCGAGTTCTACGTTTCAGTTTTTTTTTCTATGTCTGTCTTCTATTTTTCTTCTTTGGTTCTACGTGTAAGAAAGAACATAAATAATACGTTGAACAATACTAATTTTGTTGGAAAAGTCTAAAAATATTGATTTCATTAGCATGTTAGGCTAACATAAACAAATACTGCAATTTTACAGTACATATATGTTGTACTAAAAGTACATATCAGCTGTACTGAAAAGAATACTGTCAAATTACATACCAGCTGTACTAAAAAGAATACTGTCAAATTTGACATGATCAAATGTCAGTACATATTGGTTGTACTGGAAAAGAAAAAACAAACAAACTAGATCGACCTTATCAACTGATCAAGAAAAAAAACAAAGATTAATGTACACTATCAACTTTTAATATATATTGTCTATACTGAAAATAATTAATCAATTTATTATAAACTTGTTGGGTACATAATGGCTGTACCAAAAAAGAAAAAGAAAAAACTAAAATCGATATTATCAACCGCCTGAACATATTGGTCTACTTGACGGCTTGGAATATCCAGGTGACACCCCTGAGTCCCTGACTTTCCCCTTTCCTTTACTAATTCAAAGTGTTTAGAATAAATAAAAAATGGCATGCTTCAAAAGAAGAAGAAAAATGGCAATTGAAGAATTTGACCAATATGCCAAGTTCAAGCCTGTGTAAGCAACCAAAATGATCTTTGATAAGCAACCAAAAGGGTCTGTCGAGACTTCAACACTGGATTTCAGCTGCAATATTGAGTACATATCTGCTACACTGCTTACAAATTTGAGTACATATCTACTGCACTGTTAGTTGAGTACCTAAATTCCTCAACACTGGATCGACGCTGAAGTCTTCTAAGTTTCCAATGACTTCAAAAATCATTAAAGGAGAGATATCATTAACACCATTACTACACCTCCAATCCATTTCTATACAGGATTTAGTACATAGTTACTGCAGTGCATGCAAGATATACCGAGAAAAAAAAAGATTAAATTGCAACAGTGCATATACGTTATACTGAAAATTTCAGTACAGATTTACTACAGTACATATATGGCATACTGAATTATCCAACAACACATATATGCTATATCGAAAAATTCAGTGCATAAGTACTACAATGGATACATTCCATAAAGAGAGAAAAAAGCGTAGAAATAAACACTCATTCCAATCTGATACTGCTATGAATGATTGAAGAACTGAACTACCAATAACTACTAAACTGCCTGGTTGTTTTACGGTAAAAAACACCAAAAATGATTTCCTCCGAGTATATTGTTTATGTACCGAGATTTTCACAGTGCATATATGCACTGTGATATCCTAGAGTAAGGGTTTATACACTGATTATTTTAAAGTGCATCACTCACGTACTTTCAAAAATTATTATTAATTAAATTCATTTAAAAAGGATGAACATAACCTTACTTGTTTAAAAGGCTATCATGATGAGATGTTAACAAGCAACTTAAATCCAAACAATAAAAGTGGCACTACGGATTCCTAATTTTCTTAAATCCATGTCCATGCTTTCCTAAATGTCTCAAAGCATAATATTAATCCAAACACCAAATTACCCTTACACAACCAACTGTATCAAAGAGTAAAGAACAAAGGAACATGGCATAAGAACACACCTAATAAGAATCTAGAGAACAAAGAGTAAGAGATGCTCTTATCAAATTAGTTGCCGCATTGCGACCCTTCATTGTACCTCTTCCTACAATAATTAGTTGCAAAAGATACCAAAATAAAAAGAAGAAGCTAATGACAAGTAATTACTGCAATATCTAATCAACAATTCTAATAATGTTACTAAATAACAGATAGTAAAACACTAATTTTTGTCGGTATGACATATATGTACAGTTGGATCATGTCCACAAATAAACAAAAAACAATATGTGAATTAGTAAAATTACCTAGAGTTTTTCTAGTTAAGCATATATGCACTCTCGGATCATATTCTCAAAATTCATCTAGGTTTTTTGTCAGTACAACCTATATGTACTGTCGGTTCAGACACAAAGATAAACTACAAGTAATCAAAAAGTAAAAAGACATTGATGAATCTTCGGGAAAAAAATATATGCCACATTAATAACCACAACTCTGATTAAAACCCAATATAATATAATACCTATAATTCCATATGAAGAAAAAAAATCCTACCAAAATCTAGTTTGAATCTTCACCTGTAGAAACCAACTCCATTTGTAACTTTCCTGCCTGATACACCCATCCATTGTAATATCATCTCAGAACCAAACCTAAAACCTATAGTATGAAACTAAAATGATTAAATCTAGCAACAAAAAATAAACACAAAAAAAATTCAGATTGCAAGGTTACCAAATCACCAAATTACCAAATTGCATTGACAAAAAACACAATACAACGTTTATACACTGAATTTTCCTGGAGTGAAGCGCTTATAGACTGACGTTTTATGAAGTGTAGCCTTTATACCCTGAGAAAATAACATTTTACATCGTTTATACACTGATTTTATGAAGTGCAACGATTATACACTGACAAAATTACTTAACAACCACATTGCGATGATTCTAATCGACCATCTACAACGGATACCTATACACAAGTTACCATTTTGATAGTAAAAAACGTATTAATTCACTGATTTTGTATCATTATCTTAATACTGAGATGTGAGAAGTCTCATTACATGAAATATATACTCACTAAGATACAAAAACAATGGTGCAACATTGCATTTAGTATGATACTAGTTCATTATTTAACAGTACATCAATTATGAACTACTGGATCATATCCCAAAACAGCTGAAATCAACTTGAAGTTATCTTATACACAAGAGATGGATATTACAAATTTTTGTTGATAAAAAATGAGTATATTATGTTGAGTGCAACATTTATGTACTGCCAGATCAAAGAAAAACTCAAAATAACAAAAGCATGATTTTAATAAATATAAAATAAAACAATAACAAAAAAGACAATCATTTGAAAGCTAAATAAAGTGAAAATATGATAACATGAATAGAAATCAAATTCAAAACAAACAAAAAAAAAACATATCTTATAATCGATTTGGTCTTCTTATAATCGATTTGGTCTTCAATAATTTTGATTAGTTTCAAAAGTTTCAAAAAAAAAAACCCAAAATGACGATTCTATATCTTCTTCTTCGTTGATCCATTTTCGATTCATCTTTTTATATTTCTTCACCATCAATTGCTTGTATTCTTCAGTACGACGTATATGTACTGCTGGATCATACAATCACGGATCTACAATCAAACTTTAAAAACTCAAATCTATACTACCAATTTGTAACTAGTGAATCTAATTACATAATCGATCATTCAAGTTTCAGTAGGAACACCAAAATAAACTAATTATACAAATAAATTAACTCTTCTAGTGAAGAAGAATAGATTGAAAACAAAATTAAAACCCTAAAACAGGTAAAAATGAGACTAAAACAAGAATCCCACCTTTGTTTTGGGTGTTCTAGATGATCAATAGAAAGAAAAGCTTGATGATATTTGATCAACCGATGAAAGACATTTTTTATTGTTTTTGTCGCCATCGCCAGAGCTCTTCTTCTGAACAGAAACAAAAAAAGAAAATGAAGAAAATGAATTACGATTTAGGAGAAATGTTTATGTATATCTACGGTAATATGGGTATTTTAAAATTACGTATGTCTAGTGCCGCACGTGTATAGGACCTGGAATTAAAATTTTGGGTCCATTTTTCTGTTTTCTTTTAATTATGGACCTCTGATTACTAGCTTTAATGGGTGGACCTGCCACTAACTAAGAACACTATAATAGTACCTATTGCTAATTCCTACTTTTCTTAATGCCAGTTCAATGTTTCCAGTTCCATTTTCTTTTTCTTTTTTTGGCTAAGTAGACTGATCCCGTCGCAATAAAATATATATTCGTCCCGGTCTACCAATATAACCATACAACCAATATAAACAATGGATATTGATAAAATTATTTATTAGGATCTTTCTGCAAAATAATGAATGATGAACCAAAAAATAAAGAATGATGAACTCTCTGTCTATCTCCAAGAGTTTACTCTATGTAACTAATATGTGGAAACTAGAACTAGAAAATGAATAAAATCCAAAACCTGAAGTGAAATCAACTGATCAACTAATTTGCAAGCCTGCAACTTATTGGCATATAAAACTAAGGGAAAGTGTTCAACTGTTAGATATAAGAGTCTGACAAAGACTCCATTGAGTGAACTGGCAACACTTCCTTTAACTATTAACTCACCCAACTGTACTATCCAATATGATCTTCCTTCTTCCTCATAGATGGTCATAAAATCGAGGAAATCCACATCAAAAAGTTGACGTCAATTAGATAAAAAATAATAACAAGAGTTAACAATAAGTATATATGTCTCAATCTCTCACCATTATCACTGTCCCTTTTGCCGAAAATGCTAGATGTACCGAAGAGATAAACCGCAGTGTGCATCGTGTGTGAGAGAATGGGACCTACTACTGCCCTCTATCCCAATGTTGAGAGGCGTTGCAGGACCGCCCGATCCCATCTTGGTGCACACTGCGGTGTATCTCTTCGGTGTGTGTATTATCGCTCTTTGCCTTTCTATAATCCTCTCCAATCTCTTATTTTGTATGCTAATAGTTGGCCGTCCCTTTTTCCTTTCAGCATGAATTCTACGGGTTTCAAAATGATTATTCAAGGTGGTAGTCCCACTTTTCTTAGAATCGGCGGAATACTGCTTTCCTCAGTAGTTATATTTTGCAAGTTCAGTACTTGTTATTCTTTTGAAGTGAGCCTATACTTGTTAATTAGGGAGCTCTTGTGCTAGCCCTTTTAGGCTTATCAGCTTGTTCCTTTTCTTGAGCTTTAGAAGTGTTGGGAAAATTGGCACCCCCAGCGCAGCGGAAATCAGGATCACAAAGGGAAATTGGTGATTTGAACCAAATTTGGGAGAAATAATAAGAAATAGAGACAGAAGATAAATAAACACACTACCACAACACAAGATATACGTGGTTCACCTTTACAGGCTACATCCACGGCCAACACCACCAGAAAAACTTCCATTAATCAAAGACCATTACATGCTCTTTCCACAACCCAAGACAAGACTAAAGAGTTAACAAGATATACCCGAGAACACCATTGAAGAAACCATAGAAATCAATTCTCTAACCACTCCTCAAACCAACCTCGTGTCTTCTCTTCTACACTGTCTTCATAGCTGCTACTAACAGAGGAGAAACATGGAAACACTAGAAACTGGGTTTAGGGAAAATCCCTAAACTCAACACATCAGAACACCAAAATCCTCTCTCTACAAGTTTTTCTCTCACACCGATATTGACCTCCACGGTAGCACACGACCCTCCCTACCAAAGAGACCAGAATCCTAACCACAACGATTTACCACTCTTCTAGGTTGGATTATTTACAAACCTACAATTCTAGTCCTATATATAGAGAACACAAACTTGGCCCTTAAGAATCCCTAACTTCGGGAACAAGTTTTCCTAACTTAGCTCTTAAGAATTCTTAAACTTTAGGAACAAGATTGCTTAGAATAGATTTTGACTTGTGGCCAAACTAATCACCGACTAAGTCCCACAATTCTCCACCTAGGATCATGTTATCAAGCATGAGACGATCACAAGAAACCACCTCCATATTCCGCCAGAGTTTTCCACCATCTCTATATATCCGTAGAATTGCTTTTGAAGCTCAAATCCGAACTTCCATCTTCATAGAACCATCTCTTCGATCAAAAACACCATGAAGTTGATAAAAGTCTTCAAACCATCTTCTTCATAAAGAATACTTATGAAACTGGCCACGCTTCACAAAAACTATGAAAATCTTCTACCACCATCAACGAATCCTTGCACAGACTCTACCATTGATCACCAAGAGAACCATCCAGAAGAATCACCGCTAGCTCCACCTAACCAGTAAGCTAACAACATATTGAACTCTATTCCAGAAAGGAAGAATTAACTTCAATATCATACTCCAGCACATGTCATGATTACCATGTATCTCAAATAAACCATCATATATCTCCACTGTGATTAACAGGCTTAATCCTTTGAGCGATTCCCAAAGCCACTGTGAATATTTAAACGGTGTCACTTATAAACGGTGGATTTTTGGTCGGGTCGGGCGGTTTGGGTCGTTAGAACGGGTCCTTGTGCACCCCTAAACAAGATCATTAACAGGGATGTATTGGATTGGGATTTACATAGATATTTAACAATCCTAAAAACTCCTAAGTTAATGTTAAAAACTACTCGATACTTCACCAATTCATGTATAATGAAGATTTTTGGTCCGGGGGAAGTCCCTAGTTATAACCGAGCAGAAGAGCCGATGTCAAAGGAATAATTGATGTAGGTGTTATATAGGTCCCTACGGCCACCAGATGAAGTCGTTGAAGAGTTGGTGAATACTTATGAAGAGAGTAATAAATTTTGAGACTCCGATGATATATCTTGAAGGGTTAGAAAACGCTGACCGATGCAAGGCAATCATTGATGAGATTCGACATGCATCTGAAACATGGGGTTTATTTCAACTGGTGAATCATAGGATACCCAAAGGTGTAATGAAAGATATAAAGGAAGGTATTCTTAGTTTTAATGAGCAAGATTTAGAAATTATATAAAACAATTCTACTCGAGGGATCTGAGCAAAACAGTGAGGCTTAATAGAAATTTTAATCTTTATAGAACAAAGTATGCTAACTGGAGAGACACCCTTGCCTTTGATATGTTTCTCATGATCCTGTAGACCCTAAGATTTGCCACACACATGCAGGTTTTTCCCTATAATTTATTATTATTTTTACGTTTAGTTAATGCTTGTGTTATTGCAAATTGCTGAAAGCTTCTTGTATGCTACTGCTATTTCATTAGAGATGAAACAATGGAGTATCTGAAAGCATGTTGAGAATCCAGGAGATATCCTTACCAAGTTATTATCAGAAGCTCTTGGACTTAAACCTGATCATCTTAAAGCCATGAGTTGTACTGAATGGTTGCTAGTTGTCATTCACTATTATCCAACATGCCCTGAGCCAAAGCTAACATTGGGTGCAAGCAAATATGATGATCCAAGCTTCTTCGCCGTTCTTCTATAATATCAAAACGGTGGCCTCCAATTTTATGTTATGGTTGTGTGTACTTAGAACAATATATGACTATGATAAGAGATTGAATAACACAAGTAACTTTTCTAACTCCTCAGAGTACAACCTATTTTCTATTTATTATTAATTTATGAACAAACTAGTTCCTACAACTAACTATATATAAGAGATAAGAAACATAAACTCCTAATGAGTTCTCCTCACATCCCTACACATGGGCCAATTGCTCCCGTCAAAATGCTCTCATAATTACTCATAATTAAACCGTTACTAGCTTAATTAACTAGTTTCAACTAATTCAACTACTGACACTCTTGAAATTTTTATGGGCTAGTTAGTTACATGACAATACCCCCTTCTTCAGAGCATCCTTGTCCTCAACTATGAAACTTAGGGAAATGTGCACGAACATGAGCTTTATCCTCCCAAGTTACGCCTAGCAGTGTGGGACCATTGAACTAAAAGATGAGGAACAATGTGACCACTTATGGTAACTTTCTTAGTGTCGAGAACAACAACAGGTAGAAGAGTGATCTCACCAGAATCACCCACTGGTGGAAGTGTAGGCGTAATAGTGATTGCTGCACCAAGCTTTTTCTTTAGTTGTGAAACATGAAAATTTGGGTGAATCCGAGACCTAGAAGGAAGGTCTAACTTGTAAGCTATTGTCCAATACGCTCCAATAAGAAATGGACCATAATATCTAGCAACAAGTTTGAAGTCTCTCCTCATGGATATTGAAGATTGCATATATGGCTGGATTTTTAAGTAAGCCCAGTCTCCCACTTCAAAGTGTTTGTCCACCCGCTTCTTGTCAGCAAACCACTTCATTCTCTCTTGAGCATGATGGAGAGAGTCTTTAAATATGTCAATCATAACATCCCTCTTCTTCAAGTACTCTTCCACAGCTGCTACAGAAGTATTAACTTCATTTGAAAAGGCTAGGTGGGGAGGAATGTAACCATACAATGCTTAAAATGGTGTCATCTGCAAACGTGTGTGGTAGTTTGTATCATACCACCATTCAGCTAGTGGTAGCTAAGGAAACCAATTTCTAGGTTTTATGAATTGTCATACATCTTAGGTTCCAAACAAAAATTTACCTTTTTTGTCTGTCCATCTGTTTGATGATGATAAACACTAGTGAGATGTAATATAGTTCCTACTACTTTAAATAGTTCTTGCCAGAAATGTCTTGTAAAACTTTATCTCTATCAGAAAATATTGAAGAAGGCATACCATGCAGCTTGATCAGATATTACATATGAACTCCTGAGCAACAGAACTGGCAGTGAATGGATGGCTGAGAGCTACCAAGTTTCCATGGTTGGTAAATCCGTCAATCACCACCATAATGACATCCTTTCTGTTGGACTTTGGTAGGCCTTCAATGAAGTCCATAGTGATTTGATGTCAAGCTTGAGTAGGAATCGATATTGGTTGGAAAAGACAAGCTGGCTGAGTGGTGGCAGCATTGTTTCTTTGGCATGTGTCACACTAGCTAACAAACAATAGTATGTCCTTCCCCAATCCTTGTCAGTAGAAATTAGACTTTGATCTCATGTAACTTCCTTGTATTCCTGAGTAGCCACCAATTGCTGATGAATGGAAAGAATCAATGATGGACTCTCTTAAGTTGTTGCCTTGACCCACATAGATTTTTCCCTTGAACCTTAACATTTCTTCCTTGTAAGTGCAGTTAGGAATTACATCAGCCGTCACCAACAACTGTGGAATTATCTGAGAAGCCCATAGATCATTGCTATAACTTTGTACAATGTTAGTAGCCCATGCATGAGTAGAGAGAGTCAGTGTATTGAAGATGCTAGCATGATCTGCATGCATTCTGGAAAGGGCATCAACAACGGTATTATCTTTTCCTTTCTTGTACTAGATAGTGTAGTCAAAACCTAGTAATTTCATGAGCCATTTCTGTTGAAGTAAAGTAGTGATTTTATGATCCATGAAGTACTTGATACTTTGTTGGTCTGCATTGATAATGAAGTGATTTCCAGATAAGTAATGCTTCCATTTGGTGACAGCTCTGACTACAGCCAACAATTCCTTTTCATATGTAGAAAGAGCCATAGATTGAGGAATCAATGGCTTGCTGAAGAAGGCATTAACTCTCTCTTCATGCATTAGAGATGCACTAATGCCAGTTGAGCAAGCATCTTTTTCTACTATAAAAGTCTTAAAGTCAAGCCAAATGACATCACTTTAAACTCATAGTGGCCATGGTGGGTCTTGGCGATTGTTTTATGAATATATGGAGTGTATATGATGGTATTTTAAACAGTGGTAAGTAGGATGCCGTGCACTCAGATGTGATGAGATCGATTTTAAGAATTAATAAACGAAAATAATAAAAATAAAGAAGATATATACAAACTATAATAACAAAATAAAGAATTTACTGGGACTCAGCATTTCACTATTTTTTTCATATTCAAGTGGCTGAGAAATTAATCCTAGAAAATTATATCTCAAACAAAAGAAATATCAACAACTTACTATTTGCCAAAGGTATATTTCATAAAATATATAGTGGCCATGGTGGGTCTTGGCGATTGTTTATGAATATATGGAGTGTATATGATGGTATTTTAAACAGCGGTAAGTAGGATGTCGTGCACTCAGACGTGATGAGATTGATTTTAAGAATTAATAAACGAAAATAATAAAAATAAAGAAGATATATACAAACTATAATAACAAAATGAAGAATTTACCAGGACTCAACATTTCACTGTTTTTTTCATATTCAAGTGGCTGAGAAATTAATCCTAGACAATTATAGCTCAAACAAAATAAATATCAACAACTTATTATTTGCCAAAGGTATATTTTATATAATATTAGTTGTATATTGCAAGCATGGCGCATCAAAATTACATAAAACTAAGCATGCATCATCAAACAAAGTCACAAGTAGTTAATAGAAATCTTAAATCAATAAAAATCAGTGAAAAAAGTAAATAATGAATTAATTAAATTATCACAAGGATGAAATCCAGCTTCCTCCATTGTCCCAGTGTTGGGGTTTAGCACCTCATGTTGTAGACACGCTCAAAATTTGATTTCATTGCTCAAAATGTGCTTACAAAGATGAATATATAAGAAAACAAATATTTTTAACAGCGGAATGTCGTTACAGAACTTACTGTTACAAATACAGTGACTGTTACAAAGAAACTATAGCTCACAAATGTTGCAGAGCAACAATTGCAGAGAGATGAATAAATGGCAGTTAAAACAACGACAGACTACAAGTGTAATCTGTGTGTCCTCTTCTTCTCTTCTCTGCTGATGAAGAACAAGATCACTGCATTCGATTTCTCGCTTTATTTTTCTCCCTCACTCTCCATCCCCTTCTCTAACCTCACAGCAGTTTTATATACACAATAACACCATCAAAATCTCGGACATAACTCCATAGAAATCTCCATTAATGTTTTTCATCCTCGGGAATATTTCTTCCCTATTTTACGTAATTATTTCCTTCTTTATCTCCTTCGCGTGTCTGTTCTAGCTCAACACACTCCAGAATGCTACAAACACCTTAGGACAGAGCCAATCTTCTCTCCAATTAACGCAATCAACAGAAAAACACGTGAATGTCCCCCTCTCTTTGTTTTCTTCCACATGATTATCCAACCAAATTTAACTGACTCTAAGGCCCATATCCGGCTTGTTTTATCCAATGGAGCAAACCCAACTAATTTGAGCCCTTGAGTCTCCCTGAATCGTGTCCAAAATTAACCCAAAAAATTCTGTCAAAACTGAAAATTTGAATTGTTGTTTTCTCGCCAAATTTGTTCTTCCTGATTTCATCAATCAGTGATTATCTAGCCCAATTTAACTGAATCAGAACACATCACAATCTATGTTTAGGACTTAGGAACAAACCTATTTGCTTTCAACCATTTAGTATCACTCAAAAACCTCCAAAATCAAAACCCTAATTCTGATGCCATTTTCCCTCCGAAAACCAGATTTGAATTTGGGAAGATGAAGTGCCCTGAATCCAAAATCTGGGTGCCTTTAACAACTTTGGTGCTCTGGGGTGTCCTTATCCAAAGTGAAGGTTCCTTTGACATTTTTCCTGGTTTCCAACACTCCTCCGGTGTGCTTTTAACACTCCTCCGGGGTGCCTTAAGTAATTTTCTCCGGGCGGTCCAAATACCACTTTTCAAGCAACTTTTTCGTCAAGAGTTTATTTCTCCAAAAACATCTACAAAGATATAAAAATACACAATAAGTACAAAATTGAGTTCCAACAATATAGAGAAATATGATCAAATCAGACACAAAAATGTATCTATCAGTATGCTCCCATATGGTAGTAGCCAGCACGCAAGTCAATCTTGGTAAACCATTTGGAACCATGTAATTCATCTAATAACTCCTCAATCACATGGATATGAAATTTATCCTTAATTGTCAACTCATCTAGTTTTCTATAATCAACAAGTATTGTCTTTCTTTTTGACAAGAAGAATAGGGGAAGCAAATGGGCCGTGACTATGAATGGGCATTTGTATGTTCTCAAATTGACATGTTGAACATTGGGTTTGAGGGGTATTTGGTGGTCCAAGATCCTTTGTGGTGGTAGCTCATTTGGTTCTGCAAAGACATCTTCAAAGTCATTGAGTAATGCTTGGATGGGTTGTGGGATTTGAGTGGGTGAGGGTGCAATAAAAATAGAGAAAAATTGTCCCAGCAAGCCATGTGTATTCTTCTTGAAAACTTCATAACTCCTTTACCACTCATTAGTTTAAGTGTAGGAGTAGAAGATATACCTTTGAGAGTAATATGTACACCTTGATGAAGAAAGGAAATGCATAAAGTAGAGAGATTAACATCACATCACCAAGGGTGGGCAACCAATCAACTCCAAGAACCATGTCACAACCTCCTAGTAGAAGTAAGTATAAGTTAGCTGCAAATAGGTGACTTGCTGAAAAAGCGGGGGTATAACAACCACACCCAATAATTCGTTTGACAATCTGTATGGACTAACTCCAATATAATTATGAGAGCACCATCTTATAAAGCGAGCTCAATCAAGAAATATACCAAAGAGTTATATCTCAATTTCTCAATACAATCTGCAATCGAACAAATAGAAATCTGTGTGCCCGATTGATATGAAAAATAACTTGGACGGTACCAAAGACCAATACCCAAGTGTCAATCAATTACTATCCAACAATCAAGGTCGGATTTATCAATTGATTGATCTACGCACAACCTGTGATATTTCAATTATATAAACAAATATAATACAGAAAAGAAATAACACAGACACCAGAAGTTTTGTTTACGAGGAAACCGAAAATGCAGAAAAACCCCCATACCTAGTCAAGATTTGAACACCAAACTGTATTAAGCTGCTACAGACACTAGCCTACTACAAGTTAACTTCGGACTGGAATGTAGTTGAGCCCTAACCAAGCTCACACCGATTAAGGTACAGTTGCGTTCCTTATGCCTCTTGAACCACGCCAGATTTTGTGCACTTGATTCCCTTAGATGATCTCACCCACAACTACGAGTTGCTACGACCCAAATTCGGAGACTTATAACAAATCTGTCTCCCACGGATAAGTCTATTCTGATAGATAAATATGTCTCCCACATAAGTAGCTATGAATTTTTGTTTTGTCTTTTGATAAATCAAGGTGAACATGAACCAAATGATAATGCAGACTTATACTCCTGAAGAGCAGCCTATAAATATCAATCACCTCACAATAACTTAACTATATGGTAGTAGAAGAAGTTATTGTGGAATCACAAAGAATGAGATGAAGAGCTTTGTGATTACTTTTTATATCTTACCTATCGGAGATAAATCTCGAGTTAACTTAGAGAAGATAGTACTCAATACGATAAAACAAGTAAGATCAGATCACACAACTACAAAGAAAATAGTTGGGTCGGGCTTCAGGAATCCCAAATGAAGTCTTCAAGTTGTTAACCTATAATGGTTTTGGAAAAACCTAGGTTAAAGGAGAATCGACTCTAGTCGCAACTAGGACACAGGAAAGTGCCGGGATTAGGTTTTCCATTTGCTAGAGTTCTCCCTTATATAGTTTTTCAAATCAGGGTTTGATTTCAATCAAAATTAAGACAGCTTAGCAACAAAGCATTCAATATTCACCGTTAGATGAAAACCTGATTTAAGATTCAAGCTAAGTCTGCTTAAATCCAAAGCAATATCTCTCCACCGTTAGATGGTCTTAGCTTGTTACACAAAAATGAAATATACTTTCATTGGATATGGGTAACCGTACTAAACGTGTATATTGAGTTGGCTCAATAATAGTTAACCGAAGTTAGCCATATGAACACTTTTGTATTAACCACATTTATCTAACACTTCTAGATCAAATAGAGTTTTTCAACTGTTCACTATTTCACAGAAATATATATTGAATCAAAATCGGATTGATTCATGGGAATCAATTCATGAACATTAAGCCATGGTTTACAAAGATTGCATTCCTTAATTCATAAATGCATTTGTTTATGAGTATGAAAACATAGTTAACCGATTTTAAAACTTTAACCACTAAGTTTGCAAACGAGTACGCAAACTATAGCTTCCGTACTTTGGTCTTGTCCAGCGGTTTGCAAACTGGTATGCATACTGCTGTCCCAGACCTTAACTCAGGTAGAACCGTTCGCATACTGGTATGCAGACTTGGTTCCCGGTCTTTAATAATTAAAACTGTTCGCATACTGGTATGCAAACAAGGCTTCCGGACCTGAATCATGCCACAACAGTTTGCATACTGGTATACATACTATGTTGCATCCAGACAAAGGTTAATTGTTCTAAACTCCCATTTCAATCATCGAAACATCCTTAGAAGACGACAATAGCTGTCTCACACAAATTATTACTCCATGCGTTTCAAAAAGACAGTCCGCTTTGACTTTGTCAAGATATTAAGGAGACCATAGTAGTTTACATGTCTACCCCTAATTACGTGCCTAATTTATTTCAATAAAACTGTTAATAACAAAAACTAACAAAAATTGTTATGAGAGTGTAAATAGGAAATACAAAAAGGAATAAAGGATATATTTGTTTCCTTAATTACACAAATTTCATTAATATTTTAGATTAGGTCCTATTAAAAAAGATTTTATAAATATAAAAACTTTAGGGTATATTAGAGAGTTCATTAATTGGAAAAATATGACTATAAACAGAAGCTGGACATAATTTTGAAACAGACCAAAATGGAATAGAGGACGGTCTTTTTGAAACAGAGAGATTAGCTTATAAGTAATTTTCAAGTGATTGAATGATCAATACAAAATTTTCCGAGTCGACATCAACTGATTGTCTCACACAAATCATGTAAGATGTTTCAAGGCGATTATCACATGATCATCTTTTGACTTATTATTTAGTTTCTAACAAAGAAATTGTTTCCAACTAAACTCGTCAAGAGTATGATGAATGTAGCTAAAGAAAAAAGCTTCCAACGCATATTTCAAAAAATACATAACCGAGTTAAACTCAGATCGAAATATCAAATATTTATAATATAAAAATCTATATAGCTATACGACTTAGTCTCATTAGGAGATAAAATAGAATAGACTTCTGAGTGATAGATAAGTTTTAGTCTCCACATACCTTTTGTTGATGAAGTTCCTCCAAGCTCTCCTCAGTAGATCTTCGTTTTTAATCGATGAATGTCGTGAAGTCTAAAGCTCAACTACACATTCTATCTTAGTTTGAGACATAACTACAAGTAGACTAGAAATCAAGACTTATAGTTTTGATCAACTAAACTTGACAAACAAACTTGAGATAACAACGCTTGCGAGTTCGACCGAGCAATGCTCTAACACTTGCATTTTCCAAGTGAGTTTTTGACACATGCCAGAGCTTGTGGTGCGATCTCCATTAGCCACTGTGACCAGCATGTGACCAGTAGGTTGAACTGGACAGTTAAGTTTCTTGGCAAGTGTAGAATCTAGAAAGTTATGGGTGCTACCCGTATCCACCAGTATATTGATTGTGTGTTTATTGAGTATCCCAGGGATTCTTATAATTTCACCACTAACATTTCCTGTTAGAGCATGAAGTGATATTTGTATATACGTCTGAACTATAGGTTCACCTGCAGAAGTGGAGGTTGTAGCTTCATCTGTTGTAGATAGCTCTTCCTCGGATACCACCATAAACAATCGATGAGATTTACATCTGTGACCGGCTACGTATTTTTCGTCACAGTTATAGCATAAGCCCCTAGCACGTCATTGGTTTTGTTTCTCTTGATTTAGACGTCTAATGGGTGGGTGTATAATTGTTTATGGTGTAGTTTGTAAAGTTGGTAAACCAGTGGTTTGACCGGTGGGTCACTGGTTTGAACAATGATCTGTAAATATTACTCCTAGTCACTAATCTAATCTATTTCAGAGTATTTGTAAGGAAATCAAATACATTTGCAAGGGAAACGTAGTGCTAGACTAGTGGTGGTTAGTTTACGAAACTATACAAAGACTCGCCATAAAACATGAACCCTATTTTTCTAATTAACCCCTCAATCCCTTCTGCTCTCTTTATTTCTTATCTCCCCTTCCTTCTATCAAACTCTACCCACAACCACAAGAGAAGAAACAATAAGTTAGTTTGTCTCTCTTTCAAACAACAAGGTACCGTCACAAGAGAGGAAAACGTAAACTTTCTTCCCTTCTCCATCTTTGTTTTCATGAAATACAAGGTTGAAGTTGATTTCATATAATGGTTTTTCTTCTATCACGGGAAGATATTTATTTGATTACCAAATTGATAAATCGATGGGAAGATCTTAATCATCTGATGCATAATAGATATGATTTTATGATGGATGATAATTCATCTTTCGATCTCCATGAAATAATAAAAAATAAAAATAAAAACATAATATAGCAATAACGAAGCATCTAGATCCAATGGAACTTAGAGAAGATTTGCTTTTCTTTTCAATCTCGATTTTTTTTTATGAAAATGCAACCGGATAAACCGGCGAAAAACCCATCTGGGTCAGCCGGTTCACTGGTTTTTCTAACATATTAGTGGGTCAGTGTTGAACCACATCGTTTTTCTTACTGGTTCACTGGTTTAGCGGTCCAACCGACCGGTCCGGTCCATCTCTGAAAACACTGGTTTTAACATGATGAGTTGAGTGACCACTATAGATGAAGGATGAATTAGACTGGAAGGTACTCCCTGAAGGAGGAGTAGATTGAGAAGAAAGTGGTTGGTTAGGAACAGATCTGGATAAGAGCTCGATAAGTGAATCATGTTTTATATTTGTTATTGTAGTTGATGAAGTGAGCTGTTTGATGTTAACGTTTATCTTAGTTAACATCTCTCCGTATGCTTTAGCTTCCATGGTACGAGTTGCAGCATCACATATCTGATTTTCATTTAAGGTTTTAATCAAGGTATTGAGTTCTTTTGTGGTCACGTCTACATCTTTGATTGATGGACCTTAAGTCATAGTGAAGGACTATTGGATGATACCAATTGTTATGATTGTGTGTACTAAGAACAATCGAAAATTATGATAAGAGATTGGAAGGGGATTTTTTACAAATCTGGGCCAGTTTTTTTTTTTACAAAACTGCGCCAGTTTTTTTTTCCTTACAAAACTAAGCCTTATTTGACAAAAAACAGTGGATGGAAAGTTAGCACCGTTAAGTGTACCTAAAAAGACTTATTAGTCCTTTGAATCGGTAATTGTAATCCAACTAGACGGGTTGAATCGTACACGTCAACACACACTGCATATGTGGCAAACTTATCTTCTTCTCCATAAATGAAAAGATTCAACACCACAGAAATCAGGTTTTTTCATTTTTAGATCTGAAAATATGGGTGGTGGTATGAATGATACAGTAAGTTCAAGTTCAAGTATGATAGTGTGTTTAATGTGTGAAAAAGAAGAAGATCATGAAACAAAGGCATATCCTTGGGTTTATTTAAGGTGCAAACATGTACCTTGTAATAGAGTGAGAGCTCTGTTGTGGTCTAAAACAGATGAGACAAAAGGAAAATTGTTCTTGAAATGTTTGAATCCCTACTGCAACTACTTTAAGTAGTTTGATCAAGCATCTTCCCATACTTCTGCACTTCCAATCAAGCTTCCATCAGCACAAGGTTGTATTGCCTGTGGAGAAGACAATCACAGTATTACAAACTGTCCATTAGACAACCAAAAATGTTTCAAAGACAATTCACTAGTACAAATTTTAACATAGGTGACATTTCACAATTGTCACTATATCAATTCAGTGACACTTTATAGGAAACCTAAAACTGTCACCAAAGTCAGTGTCACAGTAGATGGTCACTTTTGATGACGCCTTTGAACTGTCACATAGCGGTCACAATTATATTCTAAAAATGTCATCTGGTATCTGAAACCGTCATTACAAGAAAAATCTGCCACGATTTTTCATTAAAAACGGCACCTTAACAAAGTTACAGTGATAGGTTCCTAGGTAACTGTTATATAATATTTCCAAAACTGTTATGGCATAAATAAAACTGTCAGCCTATGAAACAACTATAACGGTTTCTTGATGTTACCACCCCTGTATAAGTCCTTCAATAACGTTTGTGCTTCACCAAACGTTACCCCATGACCATTAATAAGGTTCCAATGGATTTGCAGTAGCCATTTTTTTTAATAAACTAAATTTAAAATATAAACTGAAATTAAATAGGCAACCAAATTTAAAACACATAATAAACTAGTACATTAATTAGATATACTTCAACCAATAAATTGCAGCTGCAAGGCAATAATAACAAAGATTATCCAAAGATCATCTAGTATTATGAATAATATTTTAGTTACCTCTAGAGAAAGAAAATAACTAAATGCAACAACTAAAATTCTAGATCATCACTATTATACATGCGCAGTTTCAACATTTCAATTTATCTGAAGTGTTTTTCTAGTTGGAAGCATGAGCATTTTAAGAAATTTACAATCTTGCAACTAGAAACTTAAGCTTTCAGTACGTGTTTCTTAAGTTTCTCCATAAGGATATTGGATGTACTATATTTGTTTTTCACGATCAAACTAGCTCATTAACGGAATACCCACAGAAAATATGACATGTTAAATTGTGATCTTCAAATATTAAATAGTCCAAATTTTATGACAAGTTCAACCAGCATCAAAATTTTTTAACACATTGTAACCCAAAAGCATAATTGTGAGAAAAAAGCAATTAAAATAGAGAATTGAAGATAATTCACAAACACACTGAAACTTCAAAGAAAATTAATTGAAAAATCTAGACCTTTCATGCTTTCATCCGAACAAAACCTACCAAAGAAAATCATATTCAATTTATTTTATCACCAAAAAGAAACCCTTTAAACAAATGGCACCAACATAGGTCTCTGTAGGATCAGAATCTCGCAACAATAATACCTCAGCGAAATTATTAACAACACAACTCAACAGTGTCGCAGAACAACTTCAGAAATGACATAATAAACGACGTCAGCTAAATCATGAGAAAAATGTGATGGTCCTGCGAAAATTAGGGAGTTTGCGAGATTTAACATTTTTAAGGTTGCGAGAATGTCGCAAGCCATATCCGAAAATAAAGGACAGATTAGCTGTCATCCATTATATAATTCCCTATAAATAGCCATTCAATTGTAAGGAAAGAGAGAGATCTTTTTGAGTGAGAAGCAAGTAAATAGGAGAGAGAAAATTTAGAGCATGGGTTATTCTTGATTCCTTTATCTTTTCTTGTAAGATTGTTTAAAGATTCATCAATAAATTTAAGATTGTTAATCTAAAAATGAGTTGAATGTTAATGAAATCTTGTGAGGGGTGTAGTATAGGATTTCCTGCAACTACATAATGGCGCTAGAAACAGGGAGGGGATTGAAAATTGAAAATTGTTCTAGAAAAAATTGAAGATTAATATTGAGATTTGTGAAGATTTGGAGTAATTGGTTAAGAATTTTACATAATCTCTTGCAATTCATTAATATTGAAGAAATGGCTAGAAGAAGAAATACATCAGAACAACCAACTACTGTTAGAAGAAGCAAGAGACTTGCTGGAAGGGAAAGAAGTGAAATGGGAGAATCTACTAGAATGAGAAATAATGGAGAAAATCAAATTCAACCACCAGTTCAACAAACACTAATACAAGGAAGGAATATAGATTATGATAGGGTGAGTATACACACTTGGCGATCAAATTCAGCAGAAGAAGTAGAAGAAGAGCAGCAAACTAGGAACCATAGACAGATAGAGAGAAATCAAGAAGCAGATGAAGGAATAATTCATGGAGATGAGGAAATTGGAGCGTTAGAAACGTTGAGACGAAGAATACATGAAGAAAGAAGAGCTGAGACAGAAGAACGTGCAAATCTAACAAGGAAAAATCACGAATTGAGGATGGAAAATATGAGACTACAGAGTACAAGATCGAGAATTACTACAAGATCACATTCAAGATCGACCAGAAGAGAGATGAGGAGAAACTCACCCACAGTTAATGCTGGAAATAATATTCGATAATAAATACCAAATACTAATGAAGAACATCGCGAAGATAGAGAAAGGACTGATGATCGTTACGTTCCACAAAATGAAACTTTTGATGATAGGCAAAATGATAGAAATCAAGAGAATGGACAACGTCAGGGACGAAATAATCAAGATGGCGAAGGGAATCGAGAGGAAGGAAGGAGAATTTTACATGAGAAGAAGCTCAAAGAAATCAACAAACGATTGAAGAAGAAATTGAAAGACACTATGCTGAACAAGCACGTTTAACGCGAACGTGAAAGATTGAGAGCGGAAATGGAAGAACAAGAGCTTCAGGAGGCAATTCGCCAGAAAATCGACAATCGAGAAAGAAGGCGTACACAAAACCGGAATAACGGTAATCTCAATGAAGAGTATGATAGAGTACAGAGGAGGGCTGAAAGACACGAATGGAATTGATAAGAAATGAACAAAATCATGGAGGGGAAAATGAGAGACATCATCATATGCGAATTCAAGATAGAGATGAGGAAGAGAATCGCAGGAGAAGACGAGATGAGGATGATGAAGAAGAAATGCAAATTTCGCAAGAGAAGAAAGACATGAACGAGAAGAAGGGAGGCGAAATTAAAAGACCAATGGATCAAAATTCAGCGTAAATGAACAAATCTTAAAAGAATTGGAAGAAATGAGAGGAATGCTAAATAATAGAGGAGAAGTAGGAAGAAGAAAATTATATGAAGCTATAGAAGAAGCTGCGAAAACTCCATTTACAAGAGAGTACAACTAGGAGGAATACCTCCGAAATGCAATTTGCCGCATTAACCAACATCTTTGGTGGAACAACTTGTGCAATTCAACACATCAGCGCCTATGTGAGATGCATGTTACAGTGGGAAAATCATGATGCCGTATTGTGCAAGTATTTTGCATCCAGTCTAACAGGAGAGGCGTTGAAATGGTTCGAAGGTTTACCAAAAAATACAATAACATCTTTCAATCATTTGCAGACCACATTCTTGGGGGCATATATAAGTAACAATTCTTCGCGACCTGGTATTGAAGATGTGTTTGGATTAAAACAAAGGATTGGCGAAAGTCTGAAGCATCTGACGAAAAGATGGAGGACTATGTGTGGTGAGATGGCTGGCCGTGTGGATGAGAGATATCTTATCTTGTCATTTATCAATGCTATGTTCGCAACCAATCTATTATATGTCCAAATTTTCAGAATCAAGAACACCATCACAATGACCGAACTGCGAGAACTTCAAGAAGAGTATATTGCTCTAGAGGAAAGGCAAAATGAGACGGAATCATACCCAATTGCAAATACCATTTCACAAACAGCAAATGCAAGCTTATTACCCAAATTAATAAATACAGTGGCGAGCACTTCGCAAGGACAACAAGAAAAGGTTATGGGCAACAATCAACAGAAACTGGTGGCTATGGGAAGCCTAGATCAAGAGGGGTATGAAAGAGAAAGAAATTTCTACAATCGTGGTGGAAATAATAAGATTCAAAGACTGGATCAGCCGCAAGAAACCTATGGAGGTCAAAGACAAAATTATAATAGAGGACAAGGAGGTCACAAGGTAGTATGGGAAGAAATCAAGATGCCACCTCTGAATACAAGTGTGGAGAAAATATGAGAAGCTATAATTTTGATGGAGAATATACCGACACCGTGGAACATGGGAACTGAACCACCTCCAAGCAATAGAAGTCATGAGTTTTGTTCTTATCATCATTTCCATGGACATACTACAAATTATTGCAGAAATGTAAAGAGAATTATTTTGAGAATGATAGATCAAGGAAAGCTAAACCACTTTCTGGTAGGGCATCCACAATCTCAACCATTGCCACCACCACCACTAGAGCATCACAGAATAAACACGGTAAAAAAAAGGAAACATTCTTCGTAGAATTTGGTGCAAAAGCAAAGAATCTATTATGTCACTCTATCGTACATTCATACAAGACAATTGAAGATTTTCATGACAATGTTTTGAGTAGAGTGTTCGCAAGATACAATAATGGAAGAGAAATTATGAATATTGCGAAAATCTCGCCGCTAGAGGAATGGCAGAAACAGACTATTTCTTTTACCGCAGAAGAAGTCTCTGAAGGTGGAGAAGTACATGACAATCCATTAGTGGTAAAATTAGAAATTAATCCAAAACCGAAAGAAGATGAAGATGATGAAGCTGAAGAATCATGGGCAATTAATAGGATTCTAATCGATACCGGAAGCTCTGTGAACATCTTATTCTATCATACTTATAAAACCATGGGAGGGAGAGATGATGATATTATACCATCTACATATAAGATATATGGTTTTAATGGTACTGCCAACAAGCCTAAAGGGGAGGTTACTATGCGAATTCCTTTGAAGAGAATATCTTCTGAAATCCTGTTCTGTGTTGTTGACGTAGAGTCACCCTACAATGCATTAATTGGTCGACCTTGGCTACATGGGATTCTAGGTGTAGCTTCAACTTTCCACCAGTGCATAAAATTCCCTTACCCCAGCGGTGTAGGAATCATAAAAGGAGATTGGGTTGAAGGAAAGAAATGTTACGAAACTGAGGTAGAATCCTGCGAAGGAAGAGCAAACAAGAAGGAAAGTTGGCGACGCAAAATCAAAGAGACACAAAGAAGTGAGAGATTGATGGTGGATGCAATCGAACGAAAAGAATAAGAAATGTTGCGAAATTAATGCTAGCTCAGAATAAGAAATGGTGAACATACCACTACCAAGGAAGCAGTTGTAGAAAATAACAAAGAAGCAGAGAATGGCAAAGGTAATAAAAATAAGAAGTGTATGAATGATTGATTTGTTGCGACACTCTCGCAACAAATAAAATTCTAAAAAGTACATTTTACTGAATGATAAAAAAGAGATTGAGAAGTGCAAATACGATGCGATGATGTGCGAGAATCTCGCAGAGATAATGAATTCTACAAAAGACAATCAGAGAACAATGACAAAAGAGAAAAGGGGGAACCTTTATGGCGTACACCCTAGTTCGCGAATACAATTTCGCAAGAGGCAAATGTAAGACCTAAAGTACGTCATATAAGGGGGTACCTGTTGCATGGCTCAGGGAAAGGCTACACCGCCACCGGAACCTGAGTCATGGAGATTTGGGGTCAATAAAGCCCATCTGGGAGAGGCACCTTGGATTCTCAGCTTAAGCATATGACTTAGGTTGGGCGACTAAGGTAATAAGGACTCTCCCAAGGAGTGCAAAATCTTACCAAGGCGCCGAGGTACACGGTTGAGTCAAGAGTGCCAGGGGCGTCTGAAGCGTACCTTGCCATTCTTGACAAGTCTTGGCTTATACTGCACTTGGCCCGAAGAAAACCCCACTTAGGGTGCAGTCTCGTAACCATAAGCCCTATAGGTAAAAGGGATAAGAAGCTGCGAAAATAACTAGTTGTTGTTAAGACCGGATGGGAGGAGCCAACCTTGTATGGTAGAGGTACGCCTCCTTGAAGGGGCAACCAGTGGGAAGATAAGGGCGGCACCCTACATTAGGGAGCTGATAAGTGTCTTAAGACGCAAATGTCATGAGGCTTTTTACTCGCAAGGGTATTAAGGCTTGTCATATTTGTGCGACAATCCTGAAGAGGCAATAATACAAAAGGAAAAGATAAGACAAGATCAATGGGTTTTCGCATGAAAGTGCGAAGACGTCCTGCGATTTCGTCGCAAGACGACAATGTAATGGGGATTTATTTTCGCAAGAATATTTAGGCATGTCATATTGTCGCAACATTCCTGAAGAGGCAATAATACAAAAGAAAAAGTTAAGGCAAGATCAATGGGTTTTTGCATGAAAATGCAAGGACGTCCTGTGATTTTGTCGCAATGACAAGTGGTGGCATAATAAGACCTTTAACTAGGAAGGAAAAATAAGACCACACAGGAATGAGATTTTGAAAAGAATCAAAATTCACTTCGCATATGATTGCGAAATTATACATAAACAATTGCGAAGTTGAGGCACAAAATAAGAAAAATCTGCAAAATCTCTCATTTGGATACAAATAACAGAGGCAAGTATGGGAATGAATGAAATTAGAAAATGTTATTTGTCTCCACATGATAGATTTACGCAAAAATTCAAAAATTAATGATTATGTTGATTAACCGTACTGTAAGGAAGAATTGTTTTAATGAATGCAGGTCGAAATGAAAGAAACTCATATATTAAGGAATATGGGGAACCAAAAGAATTCACAAATATACAAAAATATACAAAAATAAGGAATAAATGTACAAGTATTACAAAATATCAAAGAAAGAAACAAAGACTACTTCTTATTTGATCCTTCATCATCATCATCGGACTTTTTCTCTTCTTCGTCTGCATCAGAACCTTTATCTCCATCAAAACCTTCACCACTATCAGATTCTTCATCATCATCCTCGCTATCATAGATGGTCAGACTAGGAATGTTCTTTGGGATCTCCTCCAAGAGACAAGGATAATCAGAGTGAGGAATACTATGGTCATCACAAACCATTTGAATAGTTTGATTGCGAAAGTGCAGAGCGTCGTTCTTAAAGTTCGCAACAGTGATCTTGATTTGACTCTTCAATCTAGAATATTTGTCGTTGCGAGAAGAAAGATTCTTTGCGAGTTCCTCTTTTTCAGCTTCAAGATCCTCAACTCTTTGGCGATATCTACTTTCAGATTCTGCGAAGCATATAGAAATTAGTCAGTAACTTGATAAAAACTTGTGAAAAACCAAAGATTAATAAACGAAAACAGTTAATGACCTTCTCTCTCATAAATCATATCTCTAATCAAGACTGTATGCTCAACTTGGAGATTAACATTTACACCTAAATCTTTTCTGGCGTTATCCAAGATTGTCACGGCCCAAGCGAACTCATCATCACTATTTATGAGAAGACGAGAACGAACTTGGTTTTCTCTCTCGCTAAGCACAACATTTTGACGATTGGCTTCATCTCGTTCAAGTTGAACCTCAAGAATAGTCTCTTGGAATTTCTCCAAAGCCTTAACACCTTGATCAGAGATACGATCTTTATCATCTATAAGTTTGCTAATCTTGGTTCTTAATTCATTGATCTTCTCTTTAGAATTGAGATAAAAACGTTTAAATTGGTTGGCTAAACCTAAACTAGATCTATGATCAATCTCTAAGAGGCGAAATTTGGATTTAAGTTCATTCAAAGGCAGAGATGAAATTTTATCATTAGAGAAACTATTCAAAGATTTATTAAGATGTTCAAGAAGAGTGTCATTATCTAGGGCATCAGGAAATGAACGAAGAAGAATGGCTTCATCAGAAAGACCATAAATGTATGCAAAAAGGATTAATCAAATAAGATAAGACAATAGGATAAATGAATGAAAGGAAAGGAGAAAAATTGCATACCATAGAGCTGATCATTAGCTTTTTGAAGAGTAGAAATTTTGTTCCTTTGCGAAGAAGTGTCGGTTTCTAGTTGTTTGTTCTTCTCGCGAAGACCTTTAACTTCAACTTCTAATTGTTCGTTCTTCTCACGAAGACCCTTAGCTTCAGTTTTCAGTTCTTCATTCTTCGTACGAAATTGAAGATTCTTCTTTTCAAGAATTTCGCGTCTCCTCTCCAAATCTGAGGCAACAACGAAAGAAGCTTTTCCAGCCTGCGAGAAAATGTAAAAAGTATTAAAATAGAAAGAGATTTTGAGTTACAATAATGAAGAAGTAAAAAGAAGAAATCATACCAGACTATTAAGAGAATGCAGGAAGTTGGGAGTCACCGATCTAGAAACTCCGCGAAGAGAACTATCACCATCCAATAAAGGAACATCACAAATCATGGCGAGAGCTTTGCAGGTATTAGCGAGTTGACTATCTCCCATTCCTTGCCAAGAATCAGAAAAGATACCAGAGAGCTTAGCCATAGAAGACTCAGATGGAGAATCTTCATTTGCAACAGAGTCATCATTATCCTCATCATCCTCATCACTCTCGGAGTTTTCATGAGAAGGAGTATTTGAAGGAGAGGAAGAACGGATTTTTCTCTTTTTTGAAGGAGGAGCAGTTGGTTTTTCCGTGCGAAGAGCACCTTTGCCTTTATCACCAGTCTTCTCAACATTGGCAGGCTCTTCTATTTCAGCGGTAACCTTCACACACAGATAGAAATAAGAAATAGAGGCAACAATATATTGTTTAAAATCATAAGAGAATATTTATTACCTCATCTGTGTATGAGCGAAGAGCTAACAAGGTATTATCCTTCCTAGTCCTGCGGTAGCTATCTTTCAATTTCTAGATCTATAGAATGTCGTAAGAATCAGCGAACAAAAGAATAAAGAAATGTAAAGTGGGCAAAACTGGAAGAAACATACCTCTTTCTTCTTCTCGGGCCAAGAGAATACCCAAGGTTGATAAGTAGCGAGATTCTCAGGAAGAACATTTGACCCAGCAATGTAAGGTCCTTTCAGCATCAAGGGAAAAACACACCATTTATCATCTTTGGATTGGCGATGGGTGGTGTTCTTACCAGAGTGCCAATCAATGTCATGCATGAGCATTTTATCTTCAGCAATAACATCCTTCCTTTCCAAGCGAATACCCCAGCGAGTATTCTCTTTCTTCATGGATATTAATTCATAATTTTCGAAGAAATTCGTTACTGTATACTTCTCAGCGACTATCTCTAGATCTACGAATTTAGGATCCCTAAGTTCTTTGGAATAAAGAGATCCTTTACCAGCACCACGGTTAGCGAATTCCAGCATTAGACGGATGCAATCCCCACTCAATTGGAAGATAGCTCACGAAAATCCCGAGTGAGCGAGAATTTCATAGAACAGAGGAATATCTGGGTCATAAAGAGGAATGGGGAGACTTGCGAGAATTTGACTCAGCGAAACTATGATTGATTGATCATCACAATGTTGATCATAGAAAAGTTTGATAGAAATAATTGACTTGGCACTTTCACCAGGAATGGTAGAAAGTGTGAAACCTTTCTCAGCAAGATCTTTTTGGACATCCTTTAAGGTTTTCTCATGTTT
This sequence comes from Papaver somniferum, assembly GCF_003573695.1. Classification (NCBI taxonomy): domain Eukaryota; kingdom Viridiplantae; phylum Streptophyta; class Magnoliopsida; order Ranunculales; family Papaveraceae; genus Papaver; species Papaver somniferum. Next base: position 42,313,560 of record NC_039367.1, on the reverse strand, counting down.
TTGACCGCTTGGAGGCATATCTGAATATAAGGTATGGGAATGAATGAAAAGTAAGAAGATTGAAGAGGGAAGAATTACAGTAGCAGAACTTACGAAAGAACAATAGAGTTGCAGAGATGAGAGAGTAAAAAAGAGAAGAGAAAGTAAAAAGAAAATGGAAAGAAGAGTAAGAAGAATATATAGAGAAGATTTTTTTTAACTCGAAGAAATAAACATCATTAACGCGAAAAGACGTGAGCGGTTGAAAAGCAGCGGTTACAGAAGACGTGTCAAGAAATAGATGGAAGAAAGGATACGTGTGATAAATGCAGAATATGAAGAGATGGACATATGCGGCATTTCTCACATCGTTCTCTACTTCGCAGAGAAGATATGATAGGAGGCAAGATGTAGGATCATAATCTCGCAGCAATAATACCTCAGCGAAATTATTAACAACACAACACAACAGTGTCGCAAAACAACTTCAGAAATGACATAATAAACGACGTCAGCTAAATCATGAGAAAAATGTGATGGTCCTGCGAAAATTAGGGAGTTTGCGAGATTAACATTTGTAAGGTTGCGAGAATGTCGCAAGCCATATCAGAAAATAAAGGACAGATTAGCTGCCATCCATTATATAATTCCCTATAAATAGCCATTCAATTGTAAGGAAAGAGAAAGATTTTTTTGAGTGAGAAACAAGTAAATAGGAGAGAGAAAATTTAGAGCAGAGGTTATTCTTGATTCCTTTATCTTTTCTTGTAAGATTGTTTAAAGATTCATCAATATAATTAAGATTGTTAATCTAAAAATGAGTTGAATGTTAATGAAATCTTGTGAGGGGTGTAGTGTAGGATTTCCTACAAATACAGTCTCAATCCAAATAAAATCCATATCCCCTTTCACGTTTTATCTTTATACATATTGTAGCCCTCGATCCACTCTACTGAAACTGATTTAAAAGCACAAAGATAACTTAATTTCAAAGACTACATCGTACAAAAAAAAAGAATAATTACAATTCCAAACCGAAACCGAAACATGAAAGAGAATTATACCTTCGATAGACCAAAATCCCCAAATGGGTAAATCCCAGCTCAAAAAAAAATCAAATAACATATGCCAAGAACAACGAAGGAGGATGTCATATTGAAGAAAAATGCTTTTGGATCTAAAGAACAAAGAAGTTTGTGAGCTGCTGCTTGCTTTCTCCATCTAAGAGATTAGGGCAAAAACGAAAATGATAACTGATAAGGAAATATAAAAGGGAGGAATACATCGGCGACTGAGTTTCCACAATTTTCTAGGGTGCACCTGTTTCCACCTAAGCTCTAAATTTCACGCCCCCAATTACACTTTGACACAGTTTACAGATGTCACCGTCTATTGTGTCTATCGTAATGTTTTTTTTTTTTGAAAAACCGTCAGAGTAAGAATGTTATGTGATAGTTTAGTCAACCATCATGGTCCGTGATGCCTATTAATGACGTTGTTCATGGTAAACGTCACCTATACATGGCTGGCAACTTCCTGTGACGCTTTTTATTAAAACCATCATGGTAAAAAAATTCAAACCATCACCAAATCCTACATTTGGCCCAGTGATTGCAACTCTCAATTAGAACTAAAGGTATGTAAAATCAACATAATTTCAATATAGCATACATGGTGTTCAAGAAGAAATCTTGTGATGTATTCATATGGGCTTCAAATGCTATTGTAAATGAAACCAAGGAAACATTGAAGGGAAAAGTGTACGAAATATGCAACGAATTTAAGAAAAATCTCAAAATGTAGCCTGATACAATTTTATACTAAATTTTGAATTTCATAACTTGCATTGTCTTACAAAGTATATCCTGGAATAATCCATTTATCCATTCACAAAAGATAACCAAATTTAAACAAACACAAAATAAATCCAATTGTTGAGATCCAGTTACTAACAATAACACAAAAAAGACCAACCCTAACAGATAAAGTCACTAACACAAAAAGAATTAGACTTCCGTGTATTTCTTTGGTTTCTTCTTCTTTCCCTTTGGATCTGTAACTTTGAAGGTGACTTTGTTGGTAACAAAACCAACATGCTTGTTAGTCTGATTGAAAGAAGGTTGAGAAGAAGCCTATCTCTTGGTCCTTTGGCTTGATTTTGCAGCACCTTGTTTAGAAGATTCACCAACACATGTTTTTGAACTGTTAATCTTCATTCCAGCCTTAGCAGTACTAGATGCACCTGCAGAAGAACTAACAACCACTTTCCTTCTATTGTACTTTATTTTTGATGGTTCAGGGACATAATTGGTTGAATTTGAGCCATCAACAGAGGTTCTAGGCTTATTTTCCTTTGGATTCTGTCCAACCTTTCCACCAACACAGGTCTTTTCATAGTAACCTGAAACTCCACACTTCTTACATTTCCCCATTTTCTTCACATGGTGAGCTTCATCATAAGAAGTAATTCTTTTCTTCCTTTGTCTTCCAGTTTTCCTTATGATAACAGGAGGATTAATGAATTCTACCAGTATTTTCTGCACAAAAAAAGAAGGAGAAGATATGAGTTAGTGTTCTGATAGCATGTATGAAACCTTAAGAGGTTGTGTACTATATAAAGCATGTATGAAACCCTAAAAGAATCTTTGTTATTATTCTATATTTATTGCACAATAATCAATACTCCCTCCATTCCATTTTACTTGATGTTTTAGGGTTTTTTTTATATTCCAAGATAGATGAGTGTTTAGATATGTTCCCCAAATTCTCACTAATTTTCCCTTGCTTTGGAATCATACCATACCATTTAGTTTTAATTTAAATCACTAAATGGATAATTAAATCCACTCCATGGAGGATAAATACTCTATCCCAAGTAAATTACAACGGGATTCATACTTTACACTAAATATAGAAACTAAAAACTAGGTGCTTTAAATTTTTAGGAAGCTATTAATATGGGTAAATTTGGAAAAAATTACTCTCTATGTTATTTCTTAATCTGCGTGAAAAACTATACAACATCAAGTAAAATGGAAAGTAGGGAGTACAATTTATTTATAATAATACAATAAATTAAGTGTTTGTTATTACCCAGTTAACTTCACTTGAGAGTGGTTCAAACTCTGGTGTATAGGTATTTTTGTAAAAATCAACACTGTACACATGGTCACAGTAGATACAACATGAAAACAAGCAAGTCCATAATGTTAGAGCATAGCTCGGTCGACCTCGCATGCGTTGCTATCTCAAGCATGTTTGTCAATGTTAGTGATCAAAACTATGAGTCTTGATTTCTAGCCTACATAGCTAAGTCTCGGACTAGGATAGAAAAGTGTAGTTGAGCTCAAGGACTTCATGGAGATTCATCATACAATGACGAAGATCTATACAAGGAATCGTGGAACTTCATCAACAAAAAGGTATGTGGAGACTTGAACTTATCTATCACTCAAAAGTTTATCTATTCTATCTCTTACTTCTTATGAGACAAAAGTCGTATGCTATATAGACTAGATCATACACATTTGACATTTCGAGATGAGCATTCGTTGCTTATCTTTTATCTCGAAATCGTGTGTTGGCAAAGCGTTTCGCTTTGATCAAGTTTATCTTCACCTAGTGACGAAAGTCATGAAAAGTTTCAATCACTTTGAGAATTGCTCTGACGTGAATCGATCTTGAATAACTACTACATAGCGTCCTCTGAGAATGTCTCAATGATTGAAATGAGAGTTTAGATTACATAACCATGTATTTCTTGAACCGAAGTTTTCGAACTTTGTTGATCAAGAAAAATCGGGAGGATTGTGGAATTGGCTTGCCAAGTTCGCGAACTGTCGGAAGTTCTCGACCGAGAATTTCTGCTGGATTTTCCAAAACTCGTTTATGTGCTAATTCCGCGAAATCAGTCCGCGAACCCAGTCCGCAAACTGGAGGATCTTCTCTTTCCGAGAATTTCTGCTGAGTTTGGAAAACTCAACCGATTAACTTAAGTCCGCGAACTTGTTTGTGAACTTAAGAGGTTATGATCTAAACATGTGCTCTGAACATGAAACTTAAATTATTAAGGAATGCTTTATGAAAACCGTGGCTATAATATTGATGAGCCGATTCAATCGAATCATCTTTGTGTCAATTGTGTTTTTTTTGTAGTTACATAAGATCTCATAGCAATTGAACAACTCTTTAACTAGTTCATTGAGTCAATTGAACTAGTTATGGTGAAGAAGAACAAGGTTAATATGAAATGCTCATATGGTTAACCTTTTTGGGTTACTATGTTGAACCAACATACACGTACACGTTTGGGCATGGTTTTCACAAACCCAGTAAACGTCTACCCAAGTGTGTGTGACAAGCAAAGTTTTCGATCTAACGATTGAGAAATATTAGCTTGAATCTAAATCAGGTTTTCATCTAACGGTGAATAAGGATTGCTTTGTAACTAAGGCAAAACCCTGATTTGAAGGCTATATAAAGGAGACATCTAGCATTGTGCAAAACTAATCCCCACACGTTTGTGTGCTACTAGTGCGCCCGCTAGAGTCGATCTCCATTAACCTTTGATTTTCTTCTCTAAAAATCAGGTTAACGACTTAAAGACTTCATTGGTATTGTGAAGCCAGACCGATACTACTTTTATCGTAGTTGTGTGATCTGATCTTGCATCTTCTATCATACGAGTACAATCGATTGATTGACTTGAGATAGTGAGAGTTCTCCGATAGGCAAGATAAAGAAGTCACAAACATATTCGTCTCACTGTTTGTGATTCCTCGACAATCCGCTTGTGTAGTCAGGAAGGATTGTAGAGAGGTGATTGATTAATCTACGCTGTTCTTCGGGAATATAAGACTGGATTATTAATTGGTTCCTTTTCACCTTAATTTTATATCTTAAGAAGGAACAAAACCTAGGGTTTATATGTGGGAGACATATTTATCCTTTGATATACTTTTCTGTGTGAGACAGATATGTTTATTATCAAGTCTATGATTTTGGGTTGCAACAACTCTTGGTTGTGGGTGAGATCAGCTAAGGGAATCAAGTGCGCAGTATCCTGGTGGGATCAGAGGCGTAGGAGTGCAACTGTACCTTGGATCGGTGGGAGACTGATTGGGTTTCAACTATAGTTCAATACAAAGTTAGCTTGGAGTAGGCTAGTGCCTGTAGCGGCTTTATACAGTGTGTATTCAATCTGGACTAGGTCCTGGGGTTTTTCTGCATTTGCGGTTTCCTTGTTAACAAAATTTCTGGTGTCTGTGTTATTTTTTTTCCATATTATATTTTATATAATTGAAATAATACAGGTTGTGCGTTCGTGATCATAAATTGGAAATCCAACCTTTGGTTGTTGATTGATATTGATTGATCCTTGGACATTGGTCTTTGGTACCGTCCAAGTTATTCCTTGTATTTGATAAAGACTCGCTATTGTTTTTAGCTTGAGTAAAAATCAAATCAAGAGGGAGATATTAAGTCCTTGAGATACTTTTATCTAGATTGAGTCTGACTGTCCAGTTGATTCTCTAGTAAAGTATTTCGGAGTTAGTCCATACAGATTGCTAATCTAAATATTAAGTGTTGTTGTTAGACCCCCACTTTTTCAATTGGTATCAGAGCAGGCAAACACGTTTAAGACCTAACAATTCCGTGTTTGTAGCGATCTGACTCTATGGACATAAGTGCTATCTCTGTGAACGTACCACCAGTCCTCGATGGCTCAAACTATCTATGGTGGAAAGTTGTTATGCGCACATTTCTTCAGTCGCGTGACTTCCAATTATGGATATGTGTTGTGAATGGCTATGAGACTCCTGTTGTTATGTAAAGAGATATTGTTGTACCAAAAGATTTATGTATGTACAATACTGCCGAGTTAGTTGCTGCAAGGCAAAACTCTGATGGGTTGAACGTCATCCTACATGCTATTACCCCAAACCTTAGACATCATGTGACCTCTTGCACTATGTCTAAAGAAGCTTGGGATACTTTAGAAAGCGTATTCGAAGGTAACCCCAGTGAAAAGGAAGCTAGGCTTTAAAACCTTAATTCCGAATGGGAAGACCTTTTTATGGCAGAAGAAGATTCGTTCAACGATTTTTATCACAAACTGTCTGAAATTTTTAATGCATCATGTGCATTGGGAAGGACCATTCCTGAAAAGGAAATTGTGATGAAAATCCTCCGATCACTTCCGTCCAGATACGAATCTAAAAGACATGCCATCGTTGAAGGAAATAACCTTAATACTCTTTCACGAAACACACTGGTCGGAAAAATTAGAATTTTCGATCGTGAATATATGGCAAGAGACGATCATCATTTGTTTGGCAACCGTGTCACCTCTCCTGATCATAAATCTTGTCATCAAAAACTGATGAAAGAGAAAAGTGAGAATTGATTTATTTCTACGTTGTCTTTGTTTATACAAAAACTTAAGAAAATCCTCAGACATAGTAAAATAAAGTCTCAAAAGGAAACTCCGTTGGTCAATACAAAGGATAAGAATACCAAGAAGAGCCGTACTAATGAAACTGGGCTTATGTGTGTTCAAGTCCCTTCGAAAAATCCTGAAACGGATGTAAGAGAGATAACTAAAACATGGATGAATACTCTTGATTATTGTCCTGAGGAAATCTATGATTGCTCTCTCAGTCTTTTTGATGAAAATCATTCTCATGATTCTTTCATGACATGTTCGTCTGTGTATCATAAGTTGGATCAGCAAACCCCTCCTGATTTTGTATTGAATTCCAGGAGTTACTCGAAAAAGGCTCTACCAAATCTCTCTGTTCAATTGAGTTCATCTCAGGATTATCTTAGCACGATAAATCAAAAACAGTTCTGCCTGGCTAACCGTTGTATGCTGAAAAAGAAATGGAAGTCTACCCTTCATCAAAAGGGGTTTTCAAAAACGGTGCAGGATTTGCAAAGATCTGCAGTCAATTTTTTTAAAAAAGTGATTACAATTGATAGGAAAGTTCTTCATGACTCTCCTTTTCAAATGGATAATCAGAAACCTAGTGGAATGGGTGGTTTCTCTCTTTGCAAAGATTATCCCAGTCCAACCTTGGATTGGAGGCCTTACGCTCAGTAATCTTGTTGAAAAATGATTCTTGTATCTTCTTCCTCTTATACAAGAATCATGATACACAAGGGGACTGTAATATAATCTTGTTATTTTCTGTTTGTGCTTTTACCAGATGTTGTTCGTGAACGACTTCAGCTTTTTGGATAACTATCTTTTGTTAGGATTTGGTAAAAAGGGTGTTTCTGGAAATTCTACAATTGTATTCCTTTAAATTCTCTTCCTCTTCAGCACTCTCATTTCATCTTCTTTATCATGTCCTCCTCTAGTCTTTCGAGTAAAGAAAGTGATGTATGGACGGTTCTATTTCCTTCGAAGAAGATTCGTTTCGTTTCTTCTGACAATGAGATATGCTATGACAAACATGTTCCTTCGTCTGATGAGAACCCTACTGTCTCTCAGTTCGATAAGCTCTCTTTAACCATAAATCTCGTCTTGGAACAAGTCCGTGCTCTGAAAAATGAACTTGAAGTCTCTTCCAAAAGACTTGAGGAGAAAATCGATAGTCTTGATTCAAGGATTGACCTAATCGAAGAAGAGCTTGAAGAATATAGGGAATACGAGAAGAACAGTCAAGGTAAATGAAATGACTTATTAGAGCCTAGTATGTCTTGTTTTTTGGATTAGTTGGAAGAATAACTAGTGCTTTGAATAGCGATGATTGTGACTACACATAGATATTTTTGTTTTCATCTTCTTATGTTATTTTTTTGGGTTTATTGGTATTAAGTTCTAAAAATATTTGGAGGATGATGTTATTGCAGTATTGATCTTTATGATTTTGTGATATTGCAATTTGTTTATCGGATATGTATTTTTTACGTCCTTGAACTTGAAGGTCCCATATTGCGGTCAAAAGTAAAGTCGTTCATGAATTTGTATTCGTATTGATGAGAGAATGGATGGACTTTTTGACAATTACAAAAGTTATGCCTATGCAGTCATGTATTTGATGGAAAATAGGATGATATTTTTTGTTTTACAAGGATAAAGTCTATTATATCGTTATGGTGGAAAATAGAATAGATCCTTGTATGTTATCCACGGTATTGATCTTCATTGATCCATCTTGCTATGTTTTACCGTGAAGGATCCATTGTGTGTTTTATGTTGAGAACGATGCAACTAAGTCGATTTTTCTTATTGGCTTGTTGGTTGTTCCATAAGATGCTATATGCCGAGCATTAGGAACTAAATTAATCAACCAGTTTGGTTATTTAGTTTGTACTCCATAAGTTTTCTTTCTTATGTCGAGTACATGTACGGTTAAGGTTGTCGTATTCTATGATGAACTTAGTCGGGGTTCCATAAGTTCTCTTATGTTGAGCCCAAAATAATTAAATTGATTACTTCGGTGATTAGTTGGGTTGTTTGTATTCCAATTAGATTAATTATAGGTTCTCTTGTAATTAATCTAGTTGAGTTTCCATATATTCCACAAATTATTGTGTTGAGTATACGAACGGCTATACTAATCATGTTCTATTGGTTAATGTAGTCGTATATTCCGTAAGGTTTTTCTTATGTTGAGTATGTGAACGATTAAGTTAGTCATCTCCGTATAATTACCTTAGTCGTAGCTCCGTAAGTTTACTTATGTTGAGCACTTTCAATTAAATTGATCACTTTTGTAGTTTGATTTAGTTGCGTTTTCAATTGAAGTAATCATGGGTTTACTTGTGATTAATTTGGTTGATCTTTGGATATAGAAAATCATTCCTATGGTTTTTGGTGTCCAATTAAAAAATCCTTCTTTTCTTTCGAAATTAAGGTCGCTCTTGTTGTTCTTTCGGGAATGACATCAAATGGGGGAGAGTTCTTTTGAACTTGTGCTTAATGGTAATATCTTGCGGGGTGTGTGGCTGTGGAATTTTAAAGGGGTTATCTTGTATCTTAAAACTCCTTGATGAATGCATTTAGATTCGGCTTTATGATTGCATCTAAATTAAGTTGGTATGTATTTTTATTCTAGTCTATGAAATGTCTCTTGTGGAAATTTCATTATGATCTCGTTCTTGTACCTTTGCCAATTTTATTGACAAAAAGGGGGAGAAATAATGTAGTTCACACTACAAATACATATGGTTTTCGGATCATTGTGTAAGGGGGAGTGGTTTCCATGATCGAGATGGAGTATTGACTAAGGGGGAGTGATACATATCACCATAGTATTGTTGTTAAAGTCGTGATACAAACGGACTTTGATGTTATATAATAATACTATGACACTGTATAATAATGATCGAGAATCTCGATTTCTCTCATTTGTTAAGCTACGTATCTTCAACAACGATGGTGCTAAACTTACAACCTTTGGTATCATTGGAGTACTTGAAAGGACGAAGATTTCAAGGAACGTTGAATATTAGACTATGGCATAGGAGCCACTAAAGTTTATCTTTTTTGTATTCCATATGTATTAATAGTTTTGTCACTAAAATTGACAAAGGGGGAGATTGTTAGAGAATAGCTCGGTCAACCTCGCATGCGTTGCTATCACAAGCATGTTTGTCAATGTTAGTGATCAAAACTATAATTCTTGATTTCAAGCCTACATAGCTAAGTCTCGGACTAGGATAGAAAAGTGTAGTTGAGCTCAAGGACTTCATGGAGATTCATCATACAACGACGAAGATCTATACAAGGAACCGTGGAACTTCATCAACAAAAAGGTATGTGGAGACTTGAACTTATCTATCACTCAAAAGTCTATCTCTTCTATCTCCTACTTCTTATGAGACAAAAGTCGTATGCTATATAGACTAGATCATACACATTTGACATTTCGAGTTGAGCATTCATTGCTTATATTTTATCTCGAAATCGTGTGTTGGTAAAGCGTTTCGCTTTGATCAAGTTTATCTTCACCTAGTGACGAACGTCATGAAAAGTTTCAATCACTTTGAGAATTGCTCTAACGTGAATCGGTCTGTGAATAACGGCTACATAGCATCCTCTGAGAATGTCTCAATGATTGAAATGAGAGTTTAGATTACATAACCATGTATTTCTTGAACCGAAGTTTTCGAACTTTGTTGATCAAGAGAAATCAAGAGGATTGTGGAATTGGCTTGCCAAGTCCGCGAACCTAGTCCGCAGGCTCAGTCCGCGAACTGTCGGAAGTTCTCGACCGAGAATTTCTGCTGGATTTTTCAAAACTCGTTTGTGTGATAAGTCCGCGAACTGGCGGAAGTTCTCTTTCTGAGAATTTCTGCTGAGATTGGAAAACTCAACCGATTAACTTAAGTCCGCGAACTTGTTTGTGAACTTAAGAGGTTATGATCTAAAGATGTGCTCTGAACATGAAACTTAAATTACTAAGGAATGCTTTATGAAAACCGTGGCTATAATGTTCATGAGCCGATTCAATCTGATCAAATCATCTTTGTTTCAATTGTGTCTTGTGTAGTTACATAAGATCTCATAGCAATTGAACAACTCTTTAACTAGTTCATTTGAGTCAGTTGAACTAGTTATGGTGAAGAAGAACAAGGTTAATATGAAATGCTCATATGGTTAACGTTTTTGGGTTACTATGTTGAACCAACATACACGTACACGTTTGGGCATGGTTTTCACAAACCCAGTAAACATCTACCCAAGTGTGTGTGACAATCTAAGTTTTCGATCTAACGGTTGAGAAATATTAGCTTGAATCTAAATCAGGTTTTCATCTAACGATGAATAAGGATTGCTTTGTAACTAAGGAAAAACCCTGATTTGAAGGCTATATAAAGGAGACATATAGCATTGTGCAAAACTAATCCCCACACGTCTGTGTGCTACTAGTGCGCCCGCTAGAGTCGATCTCCATTAACCTTTGATTTTCTTCTCTAAAATCTGGTTAACGACTTAAAGACTTCATTGGGATTGTGAAGCCAGACCGATACTACTTTTATCGTAGTTGTGTAATCTGATCTTGCATCTTCTATCATACGAGTACAATCGATTGATTGACTTGAGATCGTGAGAGTTCTCCGATAGGCAAGATAAAGAAGTCACAAACATCTTCATCTCACTGTTTGTGATTCCTCGACAATCCGCTTGTGTAGTCAGGAAGGATTGTAGAGAGGTGATTGATTAATCTAGGTTGTTCTTCGGGAATATAAGACCAGATTATCAATTGGTTCCTGTTCACCTTGATTTTATATCTTAAGACGGAACAAAACCCAGGGTTTGTCTGTGGGAGACAAATTTATCCTTTGATAGACTTTTCTGTGTGAGACAGATCTGTTTATTATCAAGTCTGTGATTTTGGGTTGCAGCAACTCTTGGTTGTTGGTGAGATCAGCTAAGGGAATCAAGTGCGCAGTATCCTGCTGGGATCAGAGGCGTAGGAGTAAAACTGTACCTTGGATCGGTGGGAGACTGATTGGGGTTCAACTATTGTCCAGTCTGAAGTTAGCTTGGAGTAGGCTAGTGTCTGTAGCGGCTTAATACAATGTGTATTCAATCTGGACTAGGTCCCAGGGTTTTTCTGCATTTGCGGTTTCCTCATTAACAAAATTTCTGGTGTCTGTGTTATTTCTTTTCCGCATTATATTTTATATAATTGAAATAATACAGGTTGTGCGTTCGTGATCATCAATTGGAAATCCCACCTTTGGTTGTTGATTGATATTGATTGATCCTTGGACATTGGTTTTTGGTACCGTCCAAGTTATTCCTTGTATTTGATAAAGAATCGCGATTGTTTTTAGCTTGAGTAAAAATCAAATCAAGAGAGAGATATTAACTCATTGAGATACTTTTATCTAGATTGATTCTGACTGTCCAGTTGATTATCTAGTAAAGTATTTCGGAGTTAGTCCATACAGATTGCTAATCAAAATATTGGGTGGTGTTGTTAGACCCCCGCTTTTTCATATAACAAATTGTCAGTTACAAGATTGAGTCAAGGAAAAAATAGGAATCAAAACAGAGTGTGACTTACTCAGCCCAGTTTGGTCTCAAAGGTATCAGAACACATACTGCATGTTGACAGGGAAGTCCCCTCAGCTTCTACTGCAAACAACTACATGTCTTCTTGGGAAGATCCACAGTGAATACAACCTCATGGACACTAGCAACCTCATACACCTTTCCCCTTACAACACCAACTAACTCAAATAGATGAGTTAAGTCCATCATCTTTTCAATCAGCTTTATTGCCTTATGAACTCACTGGCCATCTTGCCATTTTTCACTTTCATTCATTCTCTTGTAGAAAAGTCCCATCACCAGTTTAGCATACATTTGTCCCAATGTAATGATAGGCTTATGTCTCATATTCTTAATCATGTTATTGACAGATTCTGAGAAATTGTTGTTGATGTGCTCACACTTGCTATCATTGGAAAATTAGACCTAGACCAGGTTTCGGGTCTTTCATCCATGAGATACCTTGCATCCTGTTCATTCTCAGCTGTCATGTGTTGCTAAAAACAAATATAAATAATGTCAAACTCATATTGTGTATGCTTATTTTGCAGCTCCTATAACTACATTATATCATGTGTATTAATAGCTTGCAATTGAATTTTATGTTTTTGTCTAGTTTGTGAAGAAAAACATACTTGAAAGTGTCTTTTTTATAACATTTGGCAGCATTCCAGAAATGAGTATGTAAGCTGAATCCCTTGAAATACTTTTTTGAAGTTCTTCATCAAATGTCTGCTAAGTAATGTTAGTCAGAAACAATTATTAAAACAAAAGAAAACACAAAGGAATTATATTAAGAATAGTATAATATTACCTGAAATATAATTTGTGCTCATCCATGCAGAAGTAATAGTCACAAGCTTCACTAATACCCTTCTGCTTTTCTGATATAAATGTGAAATGCAAGTCTTCACCCAATATAGATTTCGAGTCCTTGAGAAATATCTTTCCGTTCTCAATGGTTTCATTCCTACACACCATTATACTAAGAAGAACTAACCCATTATGACCATCCAGTCTTGTTGCAGCCAATAAAACACCACCAAACTTCCCATACAGATGACAAACATCCAAGCAAATGACTTTCCTACAACCAAGCAAGAAACCTTCTATAGCAGGCTTAAAACAAAGGGTCATTGACAAGAATGTGTTGTTTGTAGTTCCATATGAGAAGCTAGCCACACTTCCAGGCATTTTTCCTGCAATTACAACAATGAAAACAATATAATGTTAATACCATAAACTTACTTTGTTTTATCATTAGACTAACTAAAGACAAACATAACAAACAAGAAATTCAGTTGACATTGTTACCTTCACCATCTCACATAATGCAGGAATTTTGTTGTATTGCTCCTCGAATCTACCATAAAGTTTCTGCAACACAATATTTCTTGCCTTCCATGTTGTATGGTACTTAATGTTGACCTGCATTGTCTTGTTAAACTCCGCAGCCAAGGACTCAGGATCAGGGATTTTGGCTTTATTGCCAAGATTCTTCAACCTTTCCATGTACCAATCAACTACAAATATTGGATTTGCACATCTGTTCTTCCCTTTAACATCACCATTACATGTGTGCTTCGGATTCCAACTTCTTAGAGTGAATGTATTTCCTTCACCCTTCATAACTCTTCCATAAATGCAGAAAGGACAGTTGATTTCCTTATTATGATGTTAGAGTGAATGCACTTTGACCTAATCTTTGTGTTATTTGAATCACTTAACTTAACCCGATGTTTATGCTTCACACAGTAGCCCCTCAAACGTTTCTTGAATGCATGTTTACTAACAAACTTACTTCCCTTAACCAAGCTATAAGGATCTAATTGCTGAAAAGTGACACCCTCAGGGAACATTTCTTCAGCTTCCTCTTCCTTAAAATATTCTGCATACTCTTCCTGAAACTTTGTTTTATCATGAGGCTCTGTACATTTAGGCCGATTGGAGTCATAACAATGTGAGGGTACTATAAGTTCAAGTCCAACAGGTTCATCTTTCTCTGACACAAATAAACAAATAAACAATTGAATCAGTTAGAATAATGCCAAATACATATCAAACATAACAAACAAAAAGAAAAAAAAAACAATAGAATGAAAGAAAACATTACCATTTTCTTCTTTATTAGAATCCATCAAGTCCCCATAATGGACCTCTACAAAGCCACAAAGACAAAGGAAGTAGTACTAAACAAATCTTAAAACAAACCAAATAAATATTTTAAAAAATGACAAAAGCTAGTGTAGAAAAGTTTCCTTCCTTGTCATTCTCAACCTCCACCTCACCAAAGTTTGGATCACCGCCATCACTTTCAGTATCACTTGTAGCATCATCCTGAGCATCACTTGCAGAAGCATCCTGATCATCACTTGCACCATCATCATCTCTCTCACTTGCACTACCATCTGAAAGATACCCATTCTCAGGTCTTTGCATAAAAAGCTTATAATTCTTGTCATCTTGCTCTTCACTTTCATGACCTCTTACATTGTTCAGGTCATCATCAGGATTACACTCATCTTCTTCAACATTCTTCAAGTGCAGAACATACTCATCACTTTTCTTGTACTCCTAGGAAATTATAAACAAATCTTCTACCATACTAGCATGTGTTGCAGCTTGAACCCAAAAGTCATGATTGAATTTTTCCTCAAAGCCAGGTATCTCATTAACTTGATTAGCTACATTAGCTTTTGTATGTTGAGTCAATTCTTCAGGTATCTCAGGATTGTTCTCAGCTACACTAGCTTGTATGTGTTGAGTAAATTCCGGAACATAGACATGCATCTTCATCTTTATCATCTAAATCAATGAACAATCTTATAGGATTCTTCTTCTTGATCCTTTGTATTCTTGGACTTCTTCTTAAGGTGTTGCCATCTCAAAATATCTTTATTACAGTGTTTTCATATGAACTCTTGGGTGTTGAACTACTAAAACCATCTGGTTTCTTTGGAGTCTTAGATACTGGTTTCTTAGGTGTCACATTCTTTTTGGGTGTCAACTGAGGTGGAGGAGACTGTGACTCTGTAGTAATTTGAGATAAATCTATCTCACCATTCTCATCTATTGGAAACACTTGCAAATGCAATGTAATCCATCCATTCTCATCTTGTCATTATCCCAGAAAAACTAAAACTCTTCATCTCTAATGATGGATTCTGGTAAACAAGGATCCACAAATCACAGAAGGTCTAAAGTATCCCTACTGATCAATCTCAACATAGGACTAATCCTAGACTTTAACTGATTCACACCCATATCTGCTCTAGACAAACCCTTAAATTCAAAACACATTGCAGATTTCATTACATGCTTAACCTTAATATCTCTGGTTGGAAACATATCCTGCTGAACATCATTTATAACCTCTTGAGCCTCATGCTTTCTACAATTAAGAACAACATATATCAGACAAACCCTAGAAAAATCATTATCAACAGAACAAATTCAAAACACAGAGAAAACCCTAAAAACTTAGAAAATCTAGGGAATCTAATCACAGACAAACACTAGAAAATCTAATCACAACAAACCCTAAAAACAAAACCCAATACGTATATCGTGATTACAATCAACATTGAATCATTAAAATCATATTAGGGTTTTTTCTTACCTCTTTGTAGAACGCTTTTTTCGTATCGTCATCTTTACCACTAGCTAATCTTCAATTGAATGTTTGAATCTCTCCTAAACAAACTAATTTCAATCTTTATTATGATAAAACCCTAAGTACTCTGTTGATTTTAGCAAACACTCTCTGTAGAAAATAAAACCCTCTCCGAAGAACAAGAGAGAAGAAGGAAGAAAATGACTTTCGATCTCTCTCTCTTCTGTTACCAGAAGCCTTTTCCAGCGCAATGCCACGTGTGTCGATAATTACAATGAGCGTCCATCCTACCCGTTTAATTATCATCGAGATTTCAACGATCTTAGATTAGGCATTCAGATCGACACACGTACGGGAAGGACATTTTAGTAATCTTCGCACATCCATGAGATATCGCTGACTGATATTTTGACGATAAATAGACGAGTCAACGCGATAAATTGACTGAGATAATGAAAGTGGACGAAAACAGTTGATTTGGTTTAGTTTTGTAAGAAATAAAAAAAAGTGGCTTAGATTTGAAAACGAAGTACCAGAATAGACCTATGTCTGTATATATTCCATTGAATAGCACAAGTAACCTCTATAACTCCTCAGAGCACAACCTCTTTTTTATTTCTTATTCATTGATTAGCAAACTAGCCCCTACAACTAACTATAAATAAGAGATAAGAAACATAAACTCAATGAGTTCTCCTCACAATCCTACACGTGGGCCAATTGCTCCCGCCAAATTGCTCTCATAATTATTACTCCATTCGTTTCAAAAAGACTATTCCCTTTGGCTTTGTCAAAATATTAAGGAGACCATAATATTTTACTTAACTATCCGTAATTACTTATCTATTTTATTTTAATAAAAATGCTAGCAATAAAAACTACCTAAAATTGTTAGGACTTAGGAGGATTATAAATACGAAATATAAAAGGAAAATTAAAAGATATCGAATTTACGGAGTATAAACTTTATAAGGTATTTAATTTTTGGAGCCAAATATATATCCTCTTAAAAAGAATAAAGGATATTTGTTTCCACTATGCCAATTTCTTTAATATTTTAGATCGGGTATGTTAAAAATGAATTCATGAAAATAAAATATTTAAGGACATATTAAAAATTTAATTGGAAAAATATGACTATAAACAGAAACTGAACACAATGTTGATACTGACGAAAATGAAGGGAGTAATAAATAAACAGTTACTAGCTTAATTAACTACTTTCAACTAATTTAGCTGCTGGCACTCTTGAAATTGTCATGGACTAGTCAGTTACATGACATTTTATCATCAGAACCATTTGGTATTTGTCAATCCCGCCCCTGGAGCTTTAGTAGTCACCTTTGGTGATCTTCTTCAGGTAATATAATATAAAAATATGATTTGTTCAAAACATTTGGAGTCTTTAAGTACAATAGAAGGGTTCAGGACACCTACACTGCTGACGGAATCTTTTTTCATCCAGTTAATGAGCAATGACAAGTTTAGAAGTGCTGAACACAATAGGGTCATCTCTAATCATGCTGGACCGAGACTATCAGCAGCGATGTTTTTCCAGACCAAGGATCCAAACATCCTCGAACACTTGTGGTCCCATCAAGGAGCTATTATCAGAAGACAATATTCCTCCTGTATACAGAGATATCACGTTCAAAGACTGCCGAACATTACTATTTTAAAGGGCTTGATGGCGTTTCAGCACTCTCAACCACTTTAAACTGTAAGGGAGGTAGTCCTGGTAGGGATATTTGTGTAACCGATGGTCTAGTAAAAACGCATGAGAACTAGAAACTCTTATCGTGAACTATGAAGAGTGCAAATTGGTCATGTATTAGTATTACTAGTGTACTACTACTGTATGCTAATAAAGACAGAACAGAAGGTAAGATTATCTGTTTCACGTATTCACTCACCATCTACGATGCAAATTCAAAAATGGTAGTTTGATGAAGAATTGAAAATCATAAGGTGGTGGTAACATCACCCGTACAGAAAGTTTAGACTCGCCATGGTTGCTATCCCAAAATTTCAAACAAGCGTTAAAAAACACAAGAAACTCACTGGGTAGAGAAGACTGTATCAGTCTCCACGCATTTATTCAGCAAACAGAAACGAGTACATTTACATGGGAGACGTAAGCTACTAGTAAAGACGAGTCACAAACTTTTGGATCATATTCATCCACTCACATTATCTCATCTTAGTCACGCAGGGCAAGTTCACACCATCCATCATCAGATTGCACTTTTCGGTTTCAATAATTGCACAAGTGACAACATGACATCCATCCGATGAAAGCATCTGCCATTCCCCCCCTGCAATGGCATTGAATTTAATAAACGTTCCCGTAACCAATAACATAATTGACGAATACATTCATTAGAATACTCCTTCCCTTCCAATCATACAGTCTATAGTTGGTATTTGTGCCTTACGCTTCAACCACAAAAAGATCATAGCATAACAATCATACCTCAACAAGAAAGCGTCCCCTTGTCTTCTTTCCATGGTCTTCAATTGCAGCTTTTAAAATGGTCAGACCCAAATCTCTAATGGCCCTTGCAACATCAAGAAAATGGCTACAATCTTCGCACAACATCTACACAATTGAAGCGGAATAATCTCTATTTAGAGAAAGCTGAGAAGGATACCATGGAGATGTTTTTCATAATTGAGGAGCACAGACCTCTACAAGCATCTTCCCGCTTGCATCAAAACTTTTTAGTGTTATTGGACAAACTTCTTCCCGACTTTCCGCCTGTAACGCCCAGCTTGCACCATGTGGACAATCGAAGGATCCCAGTATGCCCATCCCATTAGCATGCAACTGTAGACTCAGAAATATAAGCACGCCAAGGGACAAATCAGTTAGAAGATGCTCTAATGACGATGAAAATGAACTTCCTGTGTCATCGGACTACCTCTATTCCAAAAGTGACTAGACTCTTAAGCCGTACTAGTTATCAAGGAACTGGCTGAAAAATGAGAAGCTTACCTTTGTACCGTCACATCTCTTTAACTTCTCTGCATGCTCAGTAACACTTTCTAGATACAACGTATGCTTGATTGTACGTGCCAGTAATGTATCGATACTGCACTGCATAATTTGTTAAGAACTTCAGTTATATTCCGACCTGAATTTAAAAGTTAATGTTATACAAATTATGGAAAATCTACCTTTGACCCATTGGGCACAAGATGTCGCAGCTCCTTAACACGATCTTGGATCACCTGTCTGTCCCTCGGCCGAGGTCTGTAACTGTCAGACCTGGCTCTTTTTTTGTTGATCTTATCTGGTTGCACCTGCATCTCCAGTTATTCAGTACGTGTGCTCTTTAATGATGACTCACACGCTTTGCTTGAAATTGAATTCAGGCAATCATTTGTGTCATCTTCAAGGCGAGAAAATGGAAAAACTGGTTCACCTGCTGAACTACTGAATTTCCTAAAATAACAATGAGTTTTGATGGGGTTTTCAACTGTAACAACCGAATGATCCAGTTTGCAGAATGATTCATCACCGTTAACATCATTAGATTTAGGTCCAGCATTACCCACTATGGCTTCTAAAAGATCACTTGACTCGGAATCTGCTTCAAGCCAGCTATTGACCACCTCTTTTTGGGAACCTGGAATTGTTCCATTTTCTGTTCTTTTCGGCTCATTCCATGGACGACCACCATTATCTTTCATATAACTCGATCCAAGGGCTTCATGCAGCTCAGAACCATCAGGAAAGTTGAAGGAAATACTCGATCCACCAGTATAACTTGAATTGGTATGCATATCCGGTTTCCGTTTAGAATCTTTTTGTAGCTGCATTTCAAGATTTTCAGGTAAGGTTGAGATTTCATTTTCAAGATGAACTACTCTACCAAACTTGTATCTAATTCTGTTTCTAGAAACTAATTAGCCTGAATGCATGAAATTTTTTGAATGCTATAGAACTGGAAATGGTAGTGTAACATAATTCAATTCTCATTTCCCACTGGCAAATTAGGCCAAGACCGGTACCTCATTATTCTTTATCCCGTCTATGAATTCTTTTTGTCGATACAGATTTGTTTTTGATGGTTTCAGATGCTCCAGACCAATGCACACAGATTGTGGTTGACGTGACTCTGCGCTTTCATCCTTACTTGGCATCAGTGATTCTCCTATGCACTCGGCCATCACACCATCTTTCTTTCCCTGAAAATAAAAACAAACAACAAGATAGTCACACATCGTACTTATTCCAAGGAGAGATCGAAATGTTTGATTATCAGGTATGATTTTACCTCTTTGGCATACATCAGCAAGCAAGTGTTTAAAGCTTATTACTAACTACGACCCAAAATGCTCAAAAATACCTTGACTTTACAGGAGAAATCAATAAGAAGTTTTTATTCCCTAACAGAATTCAAACATCTGATCGGGACCAGAAAAATAACAGAATTTAAACAAAGGAGAAGCAGACATACCAGAAATAAGTTACTACTTGCAAAGCATTCTCCTTGACTAGGAAAACACCCCATGAGGTTTTGAAGTGAATAGAGTAGGTTCTTGACCAGGATCACTAGATTAACATCTTCAATGACCTGCCCCGGTTGTAACATGGAGAAGACGGAAAACATGAAGCTAGATTAAATTTTCGGAGGATTTGATTCACCAAGTTGGTCAATATAGAAAACATAACTGAATCCGAATTCTTTATCAATTGGGCGTTGTTCATAATAGAGGCACACAGCACAAAAAATGAAAAGATCAAGTGTTTTCTGTTTGGATGATAAAAAGGAGAACAGGCGTACTTGCATAACATCATTAGTCAATTAGAGCTTGGACCTACAAAACATGATTATAGTTGGTAACATTTCTTACATTGTTCAGGGATCCGAGTTGTACGACTCCAAGTGGAAAAACAGATACAACAACTGCAGTCTACAACAAAAAATTCCCTTTGTCAGCGGAACATTAAAACGGAAAGAGTCAGGGATGATATTTTCAAAGGTTTTACGAAAGCTTTACTCCATTATATCCCTGTGGTGACCTATTGTAAACTATAACTACTTTTAGGTACATAACAGGACGCTAATGCATGAAGCTCCACCTAATCCACCCAGATTACTACTTTCCTATATCTGTTGATATACAAGTATTTCTAAGCAACCCAACTATCCAGTGCACAATTTGGACTAATAATTCTTATAAACTGAAAGTCTTAGGTTTGGCAAGAAATCTTGTTTAGGCATGGTGTGCTGATTATGTATCCATTATTTCAGGAAAAAAAAAAAAAAAAGAACAACGAAAAGCAGCTAAAGAAGCGTACCCTAATACCCGCTGAAAATTGAGCGTGCCACCCATCAGAACACTGAAAATTATACCGAACGGATCACTTTGAATTCAAAAAAGCACGAATGAAAGAAGCAATATCAAAATTTTATCTTTTTGGCTGGCGAAGAAATGCTAACCTCCAATGGTAGCCAAGTAGTAGGTGTTGGCTTGTCTGTTAAAATCCACTGGTGATCTCCTGTCAGTGCCACCTGACCAATAATCCTGCTCAACGAAGCTTTGTTGTTAGCAAATAATCATACTGAAAAGAAAACTCTAATTTACTCCCTCCCATAAACCTGCCTATCTTTTAGAGACGGAGGTAGTAATTTAATATAAGGTGCATGAAACAAAAAACCGAACTTACCCTTCGCCCAAGGAATATACAAGAGGTGACATCTTTGCCATGGCTAATCCCAGTGGGTTCTGCAAGTAATTGTTATCTTCGTTCTCAAAGGTAGAATCAACAGATAAATTCCTTGCAGGATCAAGTGGTTCATGGTTAGCAAAGAAAGCATCTTCCCAAGTTAGCAGCCTGAAATTAGTTCCTAGAACTTGAAGTCAGTAGTTCTGAGTCTATGCACCGACTCTTTCTTGAAGGCAAAATAAAAAAATAACAAAATAAAAATTAAATAAAAAATGTTCAAATCAAAATTACTCACATTTTAGGTTTACAGTTAAGCTTCCAAAACACAGCATAATTCCACTCTGTATTATAACAGAGGATTCTAAGAATTTGCTGCAATTGAGTTAAACCCATGATCTCCTTATCTGAACTCATGCATTCAAAACCTTTATCCCCAGTTAGTAAAGTTAAGTTTGTTCTCAAACGAAAATAGGAAATCAGAGTAATCAGCCTCTAACTCCCTCTGTAAGAGCCCCTTCCAGCTTGTTTCCTCCGCAAACCAGCTCTTCTTTTGATTGGCGGTCCAATTCCAACTGTAGCTAGAACGAAATGATCCATTTGCCGTATCCCTCCACAACCAAACACACCAATTTCCAAATCAAGTTACTAAAAATGACAAACCCGGAATTCTAAATTGCATTTGAAAGCCATTTTTGCTCCAAAAGTGAAGTTCTTGTCCAGAGATAGTGCTGATTCGAAATCTCAGTATCCCCAAGTTGTTCATATAGCAACCAAAGTGTATTTAGAATATAACCCCTTTGTCAAAATATTTCATATAGCAACTAAACCCCTAATAAAATGATTATTGAAATATACCCCTATTTGTTTCTTAAATATTCCTCCTATTTGTTTTTTTATTTTTAAAAACTACCCCTCCTATTTTTTGATCGATGCCTTCATTGTCTACATTTTCCTGGCGTTTTTAGGGGCCACCCGAAAGAATTTAGGGGCCATCAATTTATACCCAGCCAAAGACTCTAGTTAAGGGTTACCCTATATGATATTGAAGTTACATAAATGCCCTTCTGGTAAAACTGTATAAAAACCAAATCAAAAACAAATCTACTCATTTCAACTCTTCTTCTTCCATTTTCCTATTATCTTCCGATTGTGGAAGAAAACAAAATTTTCCTCGTTCAACCGAAACATCGCCGCGAATCGTAAAATCAAAACATCGTCGATTCGTTTATAAAACAATGGATAAGAGAAATGAAACCCACAGACCTAGAACCAAAAATGTTGCTCGGGGTATCGATCCTAATATTGGGATTTTAGCAAGAAATAAAGAAATTGTTGCTGCAAATGAAGAAGAACGCGAAGAAGGCGTACCCGACAATGTAGTCGGTGGTGGCGATTCCGATAGTCAAACACTTCGTCAACTTCAAATGGCCCCAATTAGGTAAGAATCTATCATTTTTGGGGTTTATTTCGCTTTAATTCGTCGAATCGAGAAAAAAAATTTCTAGGGTTTTCGGTTATTTATCCAGATTCAGACGATATTCATGCTCATTTACTTCCGAATGTAGTCGTGTTCTTCATTTCTCAAGAACATCGACAGTATTCGGGAGAAAGATTTGATAATTATCTGCTGAATATTGGTGGCCATATCTTCCTGGATACAAACTGCTAATAATCGGTAGTTTAATGAATTTTTTGGCTACCGAATATATTTAAGTAGACACACAGTATTCGGAAGAACACTCACTACCGAATGTATATATTGAAAAAATCTCAAAATTTCTGATATAGGAAAAATCCCATTTTGGGGCCAGTATTTATTCGGAAGACAATATAATGTTTTATATCTCCGATTGTGTAGGATAAAATTTTAGAGTTTCTGAAGTCCAGTTGATGAATATTCGGTTGTAAACATGTTTAGTTATATTCCGATTGTTTTTCATTCGGAAAAAATATGTGTCTTCTTACTTCCGAATTTGTACATTCGGGTTATAGATGTGCACTTTGTCTTCCGATTGTGTTGGATGAAAAATTTACAGCTTCCGAACTCCAATTGATGCATATTTGGTTGCAAATATGTTTAGTTAGCTTTCGATTGTTTTGTATTCGAGAACAATATGTGTCTTCATACGTCCGAATGTTTACATTCGGGTTATATTTCCATACTTTGTCTTCTGATTGTATAGTTTGTAAATATTGTTCCTTTCTTTGTTGTTTAGACAAAGTCGAGAAGGGAGGAAGAAAGTGACAGCTAGTGCTAGGAGGGAAAGGAGTGCCAAAGATAATTCAAGTGCTCAACAAAGCGAACAAGCACAAAGCAGTCAACAAGGAGTGCAACCAAGTGTTGAACAACAAGGCAGTGAACAAGGGGTGTGACCAAGTGTTGAACAAGCCGCTCAACAAAGTGCAGGACCAAGTGTTGAACCAGTTGATCCAGTGCCAAGAGTAGAAGAAGAAGGACAACCAAGTGGTACCCAAAAAGCCAAAAAAGGAAAAGATGGTGTAAAGAAGGATATTGCTAAGAAAACATCACATATTGTCCCTCAACACTTGAAGAAGAAGGGTATTCCAACATGCACAATCCTTGGGCTACCAGCGGATGGAGGAAAATTGCTATTTGGATACAAAGACTCATGGCCCAGAGAAATATACGAAACCGAGGTAATAAAATTACTATTTTTTATTAATGTATTGTCTATGTGTTATATCGTAATATTTGTATTAAGGATTTTTTTATGTACTTTAATAGGATCATCAAGATGCGGTCCGTCTACTCAAACCTACCGCCGCACCAACAAAAATGCTTGCGTGGCCTTTATCCGGTGAATGTGAAAGGTTCAAGACAATTGTTGCCAACTCGGGGTTAGCTAATGCCGCCGAGAATTCATTGTTGGAACATGATCGTGTGGCCATATCGGCATTCGTGGAGAGAATGTATCCTGAGACCGATACTTTCCATATGCCGTTTGGGGAGATGACGATTACCCCGGATGATGTTGTGCAGATTCTTAACCTTCCCGACCAAGGCACAGCTGTGAAGTTTAACTACACAAAGCAGTTAAGTTGGGCACAACTTTTTGTTCATTTTATATTATTCCTATAAATCTTAGGTAATTACCGTTTGATGTTATGTCATTACGTATAAAAAACAGGTGAATAGGTTCAAGCGTGTTTCCAAAATGTTAACTGCATGCCTGAAGAGCGGAGATCCCATGCCAGCTGAGAAGATCAAAGAGGCTAGATATCTAGTTGATAATATGGACAACGAAGATTATGCTGCCCATTTTGGGGAGAAAGTAACGAAGAGGCATCCGCCCAAGGTGGCAGTATCAAAGACGGGTAAAAGAACTCGAGCTTCATCGATTTGAAGCTGCTCCAACTGAAGCTGCTCCAACTGAAGGTGCTCAAACCCGTGGTCGTGCAGGACTGGGAGGTAGTCACGGTCGTAAAGTAAAGAAGAGCATATAAATGACAATGATTTTTGTTGTACATTCGGAAATTTGTTTGGGTAACTAAGTTAGACAAGTTCAAATGACAATGATTTGTGTGGTATATTCGGAAGTTTTGGTAACTAATTTAACTTCCGATTATTTCAAAGACAAAATTTGAAAAGCATAAGTTTTTCCAAATTCTGATTTTTGGGCCATCGTACATTCGGAACTTTACAAAAATATTATCCTCCGAATATTACAAGTTCAAAACAAACCACGCCATGGCTCCAGGTGGTTCCAAGGGCCAATATTGAAGGTTAGACAGCCCATATTCGGACGTTTTGATAACTAATTTAACTTCCGATTATTTCAAAGACAAAATTTGAAAAGTATAAGTTTTTCCAAATTCTGATTTTTGGGCCATCGTACATTCGGAACTTTGCAAAAATATTATCCTCCGAATATTACAAGTTCAAAACAAACCACGCCATGGCTCCAGGTGGTTCCAAGGGCCAATATTGAAGGTTAGACATCCCATATTCGGACGTTTTGGTAACTAATTTAACTTCCGATTATTTCAAAGACAAAATTTGAAAAGTATAAGTTTTTCCAAATTCTGATTTTTGGGCCATCGTACATTCAGAACTTTACAAAAATATTATCCTTCGAATATTACAAGTTCAAAACAAACCACGCCATGGCTCCAGGTGGTTCCAAGGGCCAATATTGAAGGTTAGACAGCCCATATTCGGACGTTTTGGTAACTAATTTAACTTCCGATTATTTCAAAGACAAAATTTGAAAAGTATAAGTTTTTCCAAATTCTGATTTTTGGGCCATCGTACATTCGGAACTTTACAAAAATATTATCCTCCGAATTTTACAATCGGTGGGTTGTTTAACAAAATAATCTACCGATTTCGTATAATCGGCTAGTTTTTATATTAACAATACTCCGATTACATCCATTACATAAAGTTCAAACGGCCTTAACCTTACAATTTCGTCAAAAGCACCTAAATCCATACTCCTAATTGACCATAAAAGTATTAAAACAGATCATAACTTCCAGTGACCATAGAAATTGTCCCTCTTGATTTTGTAGCATCCTTCATGTTCAAATCGTTTCCCGTAGAGGTCCACATACCGGCGATCCGCAAGATTTCTCTGAAATTACGAATGAGTAACAAGTTAGTACTAACTTTTGTTAATGTGAGTTGGAGTTACAGAGATACTTACTCGTTTTTCATACGTCCACCAAGGAAAAGCG
Source organism: Papaver somniferum (assembly GCF_003573695.1). Taxonomy (NCBI): domain Eukaryota; kingdom Viridiplantae; phylum Streptophyta; class Magnoliopsida; order Ranunculales; family Papaveraceae; genus Papaver; species Papaver somniferum. The sequence goes on along the minus strand of NC_039367.1, from coordinate 42,287,580 downwards.
TTCCTAACAAACCGTTCCTCATCTTCAAGTTTGTCAATCTCCTTATCGAGCGCATTCTTTCTCATCTTAATGTCATTGGATGATCTTCGAATTCGATTACCATCTAAGGCCTCAAATACCATTAAGATACGATTCCATATCTGCTCTTCGGATTCCGATTTGTGGAGCTTGTGAACACGATCATGAGCAGTTACCACAACCCACGCTCTATAAATAGCACAATCTTCTTCTTCGGCAAAAGCAATATCCATGTTTTTTGTTATGAAAATTAAAACTGAAGAGAGGAAAGAGTTTGGTGCAATTGGGGTGATAGATATGAGTTTCTTCATATAGGTTTAGGGTCCGACGGCTCTTTTTATTTTTCCCAAAAACTCCAACGGCTAATTTGACGAAAGTTGAATGTGGAGAAACCAATAATCGATAGGTATTGTATTTAGCATATCTACCGATTATGGTAGCTTTGAAAATTTGAATTTGGGGCAACTTATAATCGGTAGGTTTTGTAATATATTTAACTCCCGATTAACGCTGCATCCAAAACACGAACCAAGTGGTTATGGATGGCTGTGTACACTCAAAACATATGGAATATGGCAAGGGTTCGATCTGTGGCTCCTTATAATCGGTAGGTTGTTAAGTTGTATTCCCTTCCGATTATAGCAGCCTTCACCTTCTTCTCTATAACTCTAACAACTCAAAAATGAAAAAGAAATGGAAAAAATGAAACACAAATCATTCTAATACTGCACCGACTACAATCGGAAGTCCGGGAAATATTTTGGCTTCCGATTGCAATCGGAGGATAACAATGTTATCATATCCTCTGAATATATAAGGGTAATTTCGCCATTACGAATTACACGAGATAAGGGTTGGCTACATTTTCCCTTCGGGTGACCTTTTTGTTTTATTGTTGACCCCTAAATCCTTTCGAGTGGCCCCTAAAAACGCCAGGTACATTTTCTTACAAAGACCAGCTTAATACAAAAAAGATACACCAGCGAAGATTCACAAGGTTTCATATATTTTGTAATGAACAGAAACATTTTTTTTGGTCCAAAAACTTATCTAGAAGCAGTCTGAGTTTTAAGAACTTGACTTGGGGTTTACTTATGTAAAAGATAGGAGGTGCTTATTGATATTTGGCCACCAATGCTGACTTCTGTTGCCATTTAATGGCCAACAAAATGATTTATATGCAAAGATTTGCTTCTTATCTTCTTATCATAGAATCCTAACTCTTATATTTCAAAAGATTTATTCAACCAAAAACGTTCTCTTACTAGTTCTCATTGTTTTTACTTTTTTTTCTTTTTTTTTTTGTTGCTGCAATGATTCAAGTAGTAAAAGATAACAAACATTCAATTACTATTGTCTTTTGTTTTACACTTAATAATATTATTGCCATTCATGACGAATCATTTTCTCAATTGTATTTCCTATCCACCACCATCACAAAATCGATTTGATCGATGTCGTCACAATGGCGTTAAACGACAAGATCGATATGTCGTGATCGCCTTTAGTTAAGCGATATAGCTAGACATATTTGATGATTACAGTGATTCCTCTTGTACAGCAACAACACACCATAATTAAGACCTATAATGCTACTACACTCAGCCATAATTTGCAATTTTAAGTGAGTTTTATCATAACCCATTTTAAACCATTCTCTTATTTCTACTTTTCTCTCGTATATATATGGCTCCTGGCGGATGTATTTACGAATTCGGCAGTTTCGCGTAAGGTTCAAACGATCATTTGCACTAATCTATGATTAGCAGTCAGCACTCATGAATGAGTATAATTCAGAAAGAATATAAAAAGGCAAAAGAAAATGAAATCATTGATCCTACTCGTACAGTGGAAGTTAATGACGAGAAAGCTTAACATGTTTGTTTTCTTTTTGAAGTTAAACAGGAAATGGACCAATTTATACAAGATATAAGTAACTGCGTTTGATCGTTTAAAGAAAAGAAAAGTCTTGGGTTTCTGGAGGGATTAAAAGGGTTGCCTACTTTTCTAGAAATATAAAGCATCCTTGGATATAAAGCTGCTAAATGCTAATGCTTAAGCATGAAAACCCTAGGTTAGCGATGCAAATGATAGGTATATTGGCATAAAAGAAGAGTCATGAATACAAAGAGACAAAGTTCTCATATGAAATTTTAAAATGGGCTATTTTGCGTTTCCTCCCCTCCCAAAATCGCTAATTAGCATTTCCTCCTCAAAAAGATTGAAATTAGTGTTTCCTCCCATCGTTACTCTTTCCATCCAGAAGTCCGTTAGTTCAGTCAACACATGTGCACGCGTGGTAGAGAAAACTTTTTTATTGGCAAACTACCCGAAATGCCCCCATCTTCTTCGATTAAAAGTCAGAGATAATCACCTTTATCCATCGATTCCTCCTCCTTCCTCACAACCTCCAAATTAAAACAAAATTTAAGTTTGCAGCAAATCTTTGAAACCCCCATCACCAATTGAACATGACCCAAACAAAATTCGAACCTGACCCAATTAATTGATATGGGAATCGAAACTGATGATGGCGAAGATTGCGAGTGTGGAAGAAGAAGTGGCTGAAGTAATTTATGACAGTGGTGGTTCTTCTCATACTGATGATGGTGGTGGATGTATTGGGAGATTTGGGGGTTTCTGGTGAGAATAGTTATGGAGAAAAAGCTGGAAACGAAATTGGGTATTGGCTCAGATCTTGTAACGAGTATGAATTCTTGGTCCGAAACAATAGAAGCATCGATATTAGATTTAGGGCATCGATTGTTCGATACTTGATTTAGGGTATCGATACTCCACTGTCAACGAAATAGATTTGGGGATTTATTTGTTCTTGATTTAGGGCATCGATACTTCACTGTCAACGAAACAGATTTGGGGATTTTCCATGCCATCCAAAATTTGATTTAATGGTATTTGTTCTTGAGAATTGGAGTTTTCAGTTGACAGGGAAGAATGGTTGGTAGTATGGCTGTGGTCAATTGAGGCAGTGGTAGTCTTTCTAGTACCCTGGAACAACAACAACTGGTGGGATTTCAATTGGGGATTGTTGAGATAGTAAAGGTTTAATAAGTGGTGGTTGTATATAGATCGTAGAAGAGAATGAGGATGAAATTGAGCTTATATTCGAGCTGAAGGTGCTATGTAAATATCGAGCTGAGGTCGAATTCAGAAAAACAAGAAGATTCAAATGGTTTTAGGAGTTGAAGACTAAAGTTAAGAAATGGTAGATTGAAGATATCAGAATTTGAAATGGGTTTACGTAGATGGAGGTTGAATTCGACTTGGTGTTGTGCCAGAATGAGAGTCAGAGAACGAAATGGAAATTGAGGTTGGAAGAACTGATGCCAATGATCTGGTTTATTTCAGCGAAGAAGATGAGGGTATTTAGGGATTTTTTTTTACAGGCATACATTTTTGCCACCTGTGTATTTCTGTTGAGTCAGCTAACCTGGTTTTGGATGGAAAAAGTAACGATGGGAGGAAACGCTAATTTCAATCTTTTTGGGAAGGAAACGATAATTAGCTATCTTGCTAATTAGTAACGAACGTTAACAGTAATCAGTCTTTTCGCGAAAATGAAATTGATAAGACATCCCAGCTAGTAAAACTAATAGGCTTCAAATAGGAAGTAACCAAGGCTATATCTGCCTACCAAGATTTTGTTTATTTGAAAGTGAAAAAAGAAAAAAAAAACAACTTCAAAGGCGTATATATCCTTCGAAGTTGGTTGTTTCTTGTTTCAAGAGTTCCAATTTACCACCTTAAAATTTCATGTTTTTCATCCTTAATTTTCATCTTCAGTTTTCAAAAGTTTGATAGCGAATAACATAAAAATCTACCTGAGACAGCTATAGAAAGCTTAGAAATGTTACATGAATTGTATTATAGAAGGGATAGAGGTGTTTATAGGTATATCTGTCAAGACATGCCAGTACAAGACTGGTTCAACACATATTGTTCCAAATAGAATCAACAAGATTCATTTTAGGTTGGTCATCATCAGTGGCACGAAGGGTAACAAGAAAGACAACCAAGCGAGCCAAGTGATCCGCAGACAAACCATGAAAAAAGGAAGCAGTACTTTGTGGAGAAACTAACCCTTGGGATATTACATCAAGTTGATGCGTCATAGCACCTGGATCAATAGAAGAAGTGGTCGCCAACATCGTGACATCTTTGAGCTTAGATTTTGGATGTCCATTGATGGTCGTCGTAAGTGCAATCAAATTAAATAACTTATTTCCACACAATTAACTGGTATTATAATGGAAGCAAGGAACGTTCCCACAAAGAGCAGTGAGTTTTAATTGTCAAAGTGTCACAAAGGGGGTTTGTTTTAGATTTTGAACAAAGTAAATAAAAGCAATTGAAAATATTAAGTTGTAAGCAATATAGAGAGATATGATCGAGGAATCCTACTTCGTTAATAAACTGTCAGTGAGTTAATATATTCATCTATTCGTCATTAATCATAGATTATCACCAACCGTAGAAAAGCAGCTAGAGCAGTGCTATTTTCTAAAGTCCTTTGGTCACTGGATACCGAAGCGCTCGAATACCAGATTCTATTTGTCCAAACCACCAAGTAGTAGCGCACCCAAAGTGTAGCTTGGTCGAAAGCTTTATGTTTTGTGACTTAGGTTAATCCTAGTATTTAGACTCTTAGCGCAAGGTCCACTTTCTAGTGTTGTTTCTACACGTGATTGCTCCACAGAATCCCTCTGCAAGGTTTCACGTTTTCTACTTGTGTAGGGTTATTCAACAATTACACGGATATCCTAATCCTTTACTAGCTTTAGATTAATCAAGAAACTGATTTAGTTGGCCACCTGGAACAATCAATCGATCAATCAATCATAATATTTACTCATAGTAGAAAACAACGATAATCATATGAAGGAATCAAAATAGATTTGTATATTAAATCAAATCAAGTTTACAACTTAGAATTCATCCTCAATCAAGTATGGATTTAACTACTCATGGGCGTAGAAGCATCCATGATATACACGTAAGAGAAGTTAAGAAATATCATTACGATTGAAGAATCACTCTGAAACCCTAGATTTCACTCTGTGTGTAGTTTCTTTTCTTCGATACTTACAATTTCGTGATCCCTCGATATCTATGGCCTAATACCCATTTATATAGGTTTACATTGCTTGGCCTTCAAGTATCTAAGTCGGTTAAGGAACCCGACCCGAGTTACAAAAGAAAGACCCTAAAAATAGTTCGTGAATTTTGGCCTTCATGGTTTGCGAATCCTGTTTGCGAACCATACTTTAAATAAAATCCAGGGACTCTCGTTTGCAAACTGAAATTTCAGTTACTCCCGTGTGCGAACTCAGTTTGCGAACTGGCTTGTCTTCGGTTTTCGATAAACTCGTTTTGGTCGTAACTTCTTCGTCCGAATTCGGAATGACCTATTTTTTTTTTGCATTCTTTTTTTAATTGAATTATCTTCAAGATGGTGATGAGAAATATTGAGCTTGAATTATTTAATCGCGGTCTTTGGCCCGTCTTTTGATTTTGAGCATCTTTGGTCCTTTTCGTTGCACTTCTTCCACTTGCATTTGGCTTGGGCACTTGGATACTTGGAGTACTTATTTTCTTAGATTTTTTAGAACCTTTTACTCTTCTTGAGATGATTCACCTAATAGAAACACAAAAAGAAAACAAGAGTAATAATGCGAAAATATGCCAGAATAGCTAAAACAAGTATGGAATGGACACTAAAATCATATGAATTATGCACTTATCAAATTACCTCACACTTAGGTTTTTCTAGTCCTCGAGGAAACAAACTAAATAAAACTAATCCTAAATACAACAACTCCCTTTCGTTGAGAATATGGTTACACTTAGCTAATGCAACATGCCTTTAAACCCCTAGGTGTCTCTAGTGGACGAGTTATAGTATCGTGAGGGTTTACAAGAGGTATACCCACAAAACCTACTCCAATTTATCGCCTTGGAAGAACTACTAAGGATAGACACAAAGCAGAAAGCTAATTAAATAATCATCCTGCGTAAATTCTTTAGCTGCAAACATCCCACATCCATTCCAATCATCACACATAAGCAATTACTTACGTGTGACATTCAACCTGATTGCATATCTCTACTAAGATAGTCATTTTACTTGTTGCAATGTTTCTCAACATTTTTGTTGCTACACTCACATACTGAAATCACATGGATAGATAAGAGAATGAAAATAGAATAGTGATGTGTGCAAATGTTGGCTAAGGTGAAAGATGTTACCCACAATACTTGTATGAATGTCGTCAAAGTATTTTTAGCGAAATAGTTGAGACAAGCACCCATTTAACTCGACAACATGATTAGATACTCTAAGGCGCATGTTTCCTTTCATCAAACATGTGATAGTTCCCATGGATCCTTCGTTCCACGCTTGTTTAGGCAACACAGACAGGGAAAACGCACACATACTGCTCTCCAAGTGTCGAGAACCTCATCGAATATTTTTTACTTGCTATATAATGATGATAGGTTTCACTCATTTTATCGACTACATGATTAGTTCCCATGGATCCTGCATTCCACACTTGTTTAGGCGACGGAGACAGGGAGAACCTTCTCTTTGTATTTTTAATAAATGTCAAAATATGAAGAAGAGACTTATACATATTTTTTTATTTTTGGCCCACTCTTTATGAGTGTAAGACAATTTTCTACGGGGCTTTTATATACTCAACCAATGATTGCCTTGCTACAACATCCATGGCAGCACTAGGATCCCACTAAATCACTTAGAGAAACATATAACTGCAAAAATAAAAAGAAACTGATTCAGTAATGATTAATTGCGAGAACTAATTTTCCAACGGCTATCATGCCATTTCTAGCATTTGAGTTTCGCATTCAATCATGAACGTATATAATTAAGGACTGTAAAACGATAAATTGGGAATCAAGCTATAGCCGTAAGAACTGTGTTAACCTAAAAAGATTTAAAGTGTCATCCTAAATAGCTCATAATTAACTCCAAAAGATACTAAATGCAAGAAATCAAATAGTATGCAAGAAATCAAAGAGTATGTTTTTTTAATCATTATATATGCATATGATATGATACTAAATGCTCCCCTACACTTAAATTTTACATTGTGCTCAATGTAATTATCTCATCCAAAGAAAATTTAAGATTGGGAAATTCAAATATGATATGCAAAAACCAACAAAATATTAAAAGATAAGAGATATAAATACAAAACCGATGGGTTTCCTCCCTCGTAACGCTTAGCTTAATGTCCTCATCCCGACTTGGCATTCCAATTATGCTACTCCTCCAGAGGGAGTGAATCCTGAAGTTCAATTACATATACGTTCTCTGTAGGAATTTTTTCGTAATATGGCTTCAATCTATGACCGTTGATTTCTAAAGTTGTCCCTCTGGTGAGACTAGTAACCTCAACTGCACCATGAGAAAAACATTAGTAACAACAAACGGTCCACCCCAACGAGACCTTAGTTTACCAGAAAATAATTTAAGACAAGAGTTAAATAAAAGAACTTTTTGACCCACAACAAAACTCTTCCGAGAAATCATCTTGTCATGGAAAAGTTTCGTCTTTTCCTTGTATATACGAGAACTCTCGTAAGCATCATTATGTATCTCCTCTAGCTCACTAAGTTGTAACTTACTTTGTTTTCCAGCGCTGTCATAATCCATGTTGCACATATTTATCTCCCAATAAGCCTTGGGCTCAAGTTAAACCGGAAGATGACAAGCTTTTCCATAAACCAATATAAGACATACCAATCGGTATCTTGTATGCCGTTTTATATACCCAAAGAGCATCGTTAAGCCTAAAGCTCCAATCTTTTCGTGTAGTGTAAACAATTTTCTCAAGAATGGATTTAGTCTCTCAGTTTGAGATTTCATCTTGCCCACTAGTTTGTGGGTGGTATGGCATACCGACCTTGTGACTTATGTTGTACTTCTTGAGTAAGGCATGAAAAGATTTCTGAAAATGTGAGCCTCCGTCACTGATAACCACTCTTGGTGTACTATGTATAGAGAAAATATATTCCTTCACAAACTCACAAAAAACTTGAGAATCATTAGTATGGGTGGCTTTAGCTTCCACCCATTTCGAGACATAATCCACAGCAAGAAGTATATAAAATTTTCCATTAGAATTGACAAAAGGACCCATAAAATCAATACCCCACATATAAAATACTTCTACGGAAAGAATTTGTGTGAGTGGCATTTGATTTCGAGCACCTAGATTGCATGTTCTTTGACATCTATCACAAGATTTGCAAAAAATATATGCATCCTCAAATAGAGTAGGCCAATAAAAACCACTCTCAAGTACTTTGAAAGCGGTACGTTTAGAACCAAAGTAACCACCACATGCATAAGTATGACAAAAAGTAAGAATAAATTGAAATTCAAAATTAGGTACGCACATGCGAATGGTTTGATCGGAACCGTATTTCCACAGGTATGGCTCATCCCACACATATTTCTTGGCTATTTTCTTAAGCTTAAGCTTTTGAAAATTAGACATTGTACTAGGTACTTGTCTTGTGACCAAGTAATTCAGTATGTCCTCCTACCAAGGTGTTGAATCTTCAATCGAGAAAAGTTGTTCTTCTGGAAAACGATCTTGTAAAGGAAGTTCTTCTTCAGAAACAACTAGTCTACTAAGATGACCCGCAACAGTATTCTCAACACCTCTTTTATCTCTGATTTCATAATCAAATTCTTGCAATAGTAGTATCCACCGTATAAGTCTTGGCTTAATTTCTTTCTTCTTTAATAGGTACCTCAGTGATGCGTGATCGGAATATACTATCACTTTTGTACCCACCAAGTATGATATGAATTTTTCTAGTGCAAACACTATAACCAGAAATTCTTTCTCGGTGGTAGAATAGTTGAGTTGCGCATCGTTTAGAGTCTTAGATGCATAATAAATCACATGAGACAACTTTTCTACTCTTTGACCCAAAACGGCTCCAACTGCATAGTCACTTGCATCACACATTAATTCAAATGGAAAATTCCAATCCGGTGACTTGATAATTGGTGCAGTTGTCAACAATTTTTTTAATCTATCAAAGGCATCCTTGCACTCCTTGTTGAAGTCAAAAATTACCTCTTTTTGCAATAATTTTCACATCGACATTTAGATTTTGGAGAAATCTTTGATAAACCGCCTGTAAAAACCTGCATGTGCAAGAAAAGAGTGAATCTCCCTCACCGAAGTGGGGTATTGTAAGTTTATTATGAAGTCTATCTTTGCTTTGTGAATTTCAAGCCCTCGAGGGGACACAATATGGCCGAGCACTATGCCACGTTTTACCAGAAAGTGGCATTTCTCCCAATTAAGAACAAGGTTAGTGTTTTTGCATCTTTTAAGCACGAGTTCAAGATTTTGTAAACAAATATGAAATGAATTTCCATAAACACTAAAATCATCCATAAATACCTCAATTATGTGTTCCACCTAGTCAGAAAATATACTTACCATACACCTCTGAAAAGTGGCAGGCGCATTGCAGAGACCAAACAACATCCGTCTATGCACACTCTCCATCCAGTTTGAACTCTTATAGGAACAAGTTTGTCATCTTGATTTCTAACAACAGTGACACCTGATTTATTAGGCACCACTTGAACCGGGCTAATCCACTCGCTGTCAGAAATTGGGTAAATCAACCCCACACTTAGCAATTTGAGGATCTCTTTCTTCACGACCTCCATCATTGGGGGATTAATCCTACGCTGAGCATTACGTACCTGGTTAATATCATTTTCCATTAGGATTATATGCATGCACATGGATGGACTAATTCCTTTGATATCGACAATTGTCCAACCAATAACTGTTTTGTGCTCTTTTCAGAACCCTAAGTAGACGTTCTTCTTGTATTTGGGTGAGGTTGTTCGCAATAATCACTGGAAGTCCTTCTTTATCACCCAAGTACGCGTACTTTAAGTGGTCCAGAAGCGGCTTCATTTCTAGTTTCGGTGCCTGCAAAATAGAAGGTAAAGTAACCTCATTAGTTATGGGTAACGAAATATAAGAAATATGACCCGTTTTTGTTTCTTGTAGTGTAGTTAAAGCACCACACATCTCTACCAGTTATTTGGCTAATTCAACATCCAAGTTCGGTTGTCCGTGAACGTCTAAATCAATGCTATTACGTAACACAACTCCAAGTTCATCTTCACCGTTCAAATCAAACATTTGTTGCACTAACGAACCAATAACATCAATAGAGAAAGTGGAGTGAACATCACTAGGATAACGCATGGCTTCAAATATGCTGAAGCGAATGATCTCCTTATCAAATTCCAAGATTCCGACGAAAACTAAAATAAATTGATAAACTATAATCAGTTGAATCTTGATTGAATATTTACTAACGGATTAAAATTATTCAACGAACTCTATGAAACCTAACAATTAAGATTAGAACTTCGGAAAAACGAATTAAATTAATTAATGAACACTTTTTCTTCTTTATTCTCAATTGTAATCTTCGTTCTTCAATGTTTTCTTTGTGAAACCTTAAAATCTAAGTTTCTTCTACGTTTGCGGTTTTTGATTTGCTCGTGGTTTTTCAGCTTTCAATCAAATTTTGATTTTGGTTTTCGATTTTTTTTCCTAGTTTTCTCGAATGGTTTTTGGAGAAGATGAGATCTACTTTCTCTCTTCTAAACTTGTAAAAAGAAACGGTTTGTCTGGTAGAAAAGGTTTTGTACAATTATATACTTAAGGTTAATCTAGTCATTTCAAAATTGTATTTAATTCGGGACTTGATTTTAAAACTCTTTTAGTTAGGATCTTGATTTTATGGGTAACCCATGGGTGGGAACTTAGCCAAATTTCCTCAACTATCGTTTAAAATACATCTGATTTATTAGTTTTAACTATGCTGAAAATTAGGCCTGGATTTAAACGGCCCCCAACTATCGTCGAGACATTTGTACACTAGATGTGTTTCAAACTAAGTGTGTCGCTTATTTCTAACACCATAAGTATGGGATGTGTTTCAAAAACCACGCACCAAATCGTGAGTGTTTTAAACACTATCTCAAATTCCGTATACATATATGGAATTATTTTCCCAATGCCTGTAAGCACAAAAATGTTATTTTCCCGATGCCTATCTCAAGTTCCAGGCTTTCTTTGAAATTCCCTATACATATAGGGAATTATTTTCCCAATGCCTATAAACACAAAAATGTTGTTTCAAAAAGCTACTTTTACCACGTTATAGTGAGGTAAGATCCTTCGCAATTTACCCGCACTATCTCACACTTTGGACATTATTTTTGTGAATAAAAATCAAACGATAATGGATTTGAAGCCATTTTTTTAAGGGTATGTTTCTTTTACAAAACTCTACGTTTATACCGAAAAGGAGCATATTTCGACACCATCTACTACTTTGAAAATGAGCCGCTGAAAATCAGTGGATTTTTAACCATTGAAATTAAGATCGGTACATTATGAGGTTTAGTGATTCGAAATACACTCATTTTTAGTAGGTATGTACAACTTTGTAACAGGAGCATATGCCAAAAAAAAATATGATACTCCCTCCGTCTCTAAATAGATCCAGGCTAATTTGGGGCTAGTGTGATTATTTGGGGGATATAAGAAAAGGAAAAAAACTGGATCCAGATATCAATTCGGGGTCACCCCTTATCTAAGTATTTTACGTATTACCTAATCTACCCCTTACTAATCAGGATTAGTGATTAATAATAATTAGTAAAATCATAAGATTTTTGATAAATGATTAGTGTGTGTTTTATTTGAATTTGGGTGAGTGAGGTGAGAGTAGAAGGAGGGACTGATAGACACATTTTTGTGTCTAATTTGTCCTCAATGTTCTGTATTGTTAGTACTCGATTTCGTACTTATTATGGTGTTTTATTTTTGTAGATGTTTTTGGAAAAATAAGCTCTTGCGGCGAAATTGGCTCGAAAAGTGGTGTTTTACACCCCCGAAATGTGTTAAAGGCACCCCAGAAATGCGCTGAAGGAATCCCAGAAAATTACTATTTACGCCCAAAAATACTATTTGCACCCTAGGGCAAGTGCTAAAGGGACACCCGTACATGATTAAGGTGAGGACATCTTCTTCCAAAAATTCAAAAATGAAAATTGGCGGGAAAATAGTCATAGTTGCTGGCAGAATTTTCGATCGAATTTCGGACGTGATTTAGTGAGATTCAATCCCTGAAACTTAGTGGGTAGACGTGATATGTCATAACAAAGATGGTATGGGTGTTTGTTTCGATCGAATTTGGCTGGATAACTCGCAAGAAGAAAACAGGGCAAGCCACGTATGGGAAAAATACTCGGGATTTTTGTGCCATGTTGAGGAGATTTCGTGAGGATATTGCATGTATAACTGCTACTGGTATTAGGTAGAAACGTGCTGGAGCAATTCCGTGTACAACAGGCGCATGAGCAAGCAAATCAGGGAAGAAAATATTCCCGAGAATATTTTTCTTCACTGACGAGTAAGGGAGGATTATGTGAAGTTATTACGTGAGATTTTGTTGTTTCTGGGTTATAAATAGGTGATGGGATATCAGTAAGGGGTAGGATAGTTTGGGAGAGTTTTAGAGCACCAGAAAGTCGAAAAAAATCAAGTTACAGAGCTGCCATTTTTCTGTTGCTGCTGAAGAACACGAAGAACATAAGACGCACACCCTTGTGTCGTTTATGCTACAGTGATTGCGACTGTTACAGAACAGTCTTAAAAGCTACAGTTTCAGCGACTGTCGCAGTACACCCTTATAAATAGGTGATGGGATATCAGTAAGGGGGAGGATAGTTTGGGAGAGTTTTAGAGCACTAGAAAGTCGAAAAAAATCAAGTTACAGAGCTGCCATTTTTCTGCTGCTGCTGAAGAACACGAAGAACATAAGACGCACACCCTTGTGTCGTTTATGCTACAGTGATTGCGACTGTTACAGAACAGTCTTAAAAGCTACAGTTTCAGCGACTGTCGCAGGACAGTCTTATTTGTTACAGTGACAACGACAATCAACATATATCGTTCTCTGTAACTTTAATTATTTTCACACTTTTATCATTTGTAAACCCATCTTTGAGCATAAATGAAATCAACTTTTGAACGTGTTTCCAACATGATGAGAGGCTAATTTCTACCACAACCAAGGCAATGAGGAAGCTATTTACGCATGAATAATTGGTAATCATTTATTTCCTCTAATTTATAATTTATAATTCACTCAATCACTGCTTTTGCAGAGTTTTTAATTGTTTGCAAAACTTTTCTTCTTGTGATTCAATTAGATAGGTTATTCTTTGTTTAGATAATCTATGCTTAGGGATACAATTAATTTTTGAGAATTTTCCAGATTATTTGTGAATTAAGAAATAAGAGTCTTAAAAGATAATTAGAGTTTTGGATTGTTTACCATAATTTATTCATGTGTAATAGTGAAATCAGTGTCTTGGTTGTTTTCTAATATCTTGAAGTCAATTTTGTAATAAGTTTCCTTTACTTTTAAGTTTTATAAGTCTAAAAATCCATTGCTTTCACAAGCCTCAAAGAACCTTTTTACTACAACATTATTGAGATCACATCAATTTTTGGCGCCGCTGCCGGGGAGTGGTAGCAAAATACTCGCTAGTTTATATCGTTGTATATAGCTTATTTTTAATTTTTGTAAATAATTTATTTTTATTGTTCTTTTTACGCAGTTCATTTGATTTTTTTTAGGTACTTTAGTCTGAAGTGCGGGCGAAAAGAAAGTATGCACTCGCAAGATATTTGCAAGAGCCACTTGGGAGATCCATTAGAGGTTTGCTTAGCTCATTTTGGGTATGATTTTGATGATGATAGTGTTATTTGTGAAGTCAATGCCTTTTTAGACTCCACACCGCTGTTAGACACTAATAAATGGAAATCCAAACTAGAACCTCTAGTTTTGTTCGAGTCTCGACTAGTTCCATCAGTCGAGAAAGTTTCGACCATGACCTTTAAGCCATTAAGTTCAGAATTTTTTTGTCTTGATGATATTGATAATGAAACCGTTTTAGATGATAACGGGTCTATGAGTCATGATATTATTGCTCCATTTGAGCCAACAGATGTTTGTGTGCCCTATTTTGCTCAACTGGAACCAATATCAGCCATAAAAGTTATTTCCGCTGATTTAGAACCTGATTTACGGCGTGCACCTCAACTAGAAGCTATTGTAAAATTTATATCTCTTTGTGTGAATGATTTACATATCCTGACAATGCATGGATTGATTACTAAGGATTGTTATTTATGGGGAATGGATTCACATATATCTTTGGATGATTATAGTTTTTGCAGGTGCATATTTTCAGCTGACCGGATTGGTTGGGTTGATCCCCAAATTTTCAGACTCTATATATATGATTGGCAGCTTACTTTGGGGTATCAACCTCATTTTGTTTGAGATTATGTGCTATTGAAAGCAGGGAAACAATACATTGCGCTTCGTGGGAGTCAACCCATCAGATTTGTTCCTTTTTCTCTATCTTTTATTTTTTTTTTGTTTATTTTTTTTTTTTGCAATTTATAATTTCCCACCTTGATTTCTACGTTGGATGACTCAATTACATTGAGGACAATGTAATATTTAAGTGTGGGGGAGTGGCACTTTGGTTAGGATTTAAAAAAAAAATTATGACCAGCTGTGTAGCGGGTCTAAAAAAAATTATGATCAGCTGTGTAGCGGGTCTTAAAAAATTTTTTATCATCGTTATAGTTTTTAGGGTCATGACCAGCTGTGTTGATAAGCACGAAAGTGCTACATTTTATACCCATATTTATATTAGCTTGGACTCAATATTTTGACTAATGACACTATTTTAGTGCTTTTGCAGAAAGTACAAGTGAATTCGTTCATCCAGCGAATAAACATCAAAATGTGAGACTTAATGGTGAAGCGAGTTGATGTCAGCACACTAATGCCACCTAAGATTGGTCAAGAGTGACTTTATTATTGTTAGCATAAGAATAGAAGAATATCACCTCCATGACCACGTGCAAATGAATAAAAAGGAAAGATTAATATATCTTGTCCTTACATAAGTTCTCTTGCTATATTTATAAAAAGAATCTGAAGGAATATTTGAAGCCAACTGATGTCATTTTGCAAATACAGTTAAGGTGGGACCCAGCACATGCAAGAAAATATCATGCTTTCTAAATGAAATTCATATACTATGTAAAGTGGAGATTCGGTGATACTTTACAATGTCTCGTCATATTATGACACGCGGCACAACATCATTGGGTGAATTTATATTTTCATGACATGTGGCAGACTTCTATTGGGAGGTGATGTGGCGACGAAGAAGAAAAACGCGAATTCATTTGTGAGCTATATTTATGTGTTGTTTCAAAATATACTGGAGGAGACGCGGCTAGACGGCCGTTTCGCAGTCTAGGGTTTGGAGTTTTTCTTCTCCATTTTTGCTTAGCTATTTGATTTTAATCTTTTTATGGTTTTTTGTGAAAGCCATGGCTAGCTAAAGATATGTTAGGGTCTAGGTAGAACCCAATTTTATTATGAAAACTCTATATTTATATGCTTAATAATGAGTTGATTGATTAGTAGTTTTTCTTCATTTGGCTTGGTATTCTATTGTTGATGTGATTTTCTAGATTATTTATGCTTTTGAATTGATACTGCGTGCTTCGGTTAAATCCCTTGACGTGGTATGAAAGGATAGATAGGTAATGCTTTAGAATCACTACTCATGAAGCGAAGACAACTATAGCGGAGAAACAGTATTTGAAAAAGCATGGAATATACTTTTAAAGATTAGTAGAGTTTGCATAATTAATTGGTGGAAACCGAAAATCCTAATAACCCACACTCGTTTTGTTTATCTTTAAATTATTTATCATTTCATTTTGTTCCGAATTTCTAAAAATCCTTAAAACATTATCTTGTTGATTATTTAATTTTTGGTATTAGTTGGTAGAGTATTTCACACTCCCTGTGGGAACGAACCGCATTTGCTATCTATATTACTATTGACCTGTGCACTTGCGGATATAACTGGGTTTCATTTAATCATTAATTTTGGTTATCTAAAATCTCTACCAAATTTTTGGCGCCGCCGACGCGGGCTTGTCTTTAAGCTATTTTTAGATTTTTTTTAGGTTTTTATTTGTTTTTATTTTATTTGTTTTTCTTTACGTTTTTGGGTTTTTGTCTTTTCCTTAAAGATTTTGGAATTGGGAGCGAAAGAAAATTTTGCCAAAGCTTTGGTGAATACTTAAAGACTTGGAGTAAAAGACAAAGCGAAAGGAGCGAAAGAAGAATTGTTTTTTGTTTTTATTAAAAAAAGAGAGAAAAAAAAGAGACATTTTATTTTGTTTTTATTTTTGTTTTTATTATTTTTTGTTAGACTTTCCTTTTCTTTTAGACTTTGGACTTGGACATTTGGACATTCTTTTATTTTTAAACCCTACGGAAGGGTATTATTAAATATTAAATTGTTTGCAGAGAAGGACGGTGATTACGATATCACCTCGGCCCCTCGGGTTCGTACACGACATTGGAGTTGTGGCCCGAGTCGACTTCAGCGGTTCATCCCCCGTCTGGAACGGGAGGTAAGTTTGTCGAAACACTCGTGAATTCCCTGTCAGCGAGTTACTGTATTCCTTCGTTTGCATATATGCTGAGGACTTGAAAATGACTGCTTTAATTTCATAGTAAAGGGCAAGGACTGGCCATACAAGATAAGGGTTCGGATTTCATCACCGTTCTTTTCTTGCCCGCCTTAGGAAAACAAAACAAAACGCGAACCTAAACCTAAAATTTGGAATAGAACGAGACCTATAGGGTAACGAGCTTAATAGGAAAGTCGTTCGAAAAATATTGGTTACTCTTTTGAGCATACTTCGAAGTTCATGATGGTTTCTGTGAGTTGAATGCGTGACTGCGCCTCCTTGGAATGCGGTGAGGCCTTGGGTATCAAAGCTCTACGCAGCTTCCCTCGCCTCTATTTAACTTACTTTGACTCGGATTGATTCCAGAGGGGTTTGCTCAAATTGTAACTAATTCCTATTCGAATGATTAAAAGTTGGTGTAGAAACAATCTAAGTGGAGCCATCATGCTTTTTGTTTGCTAGAAATCAGTAGGTTTGCTGTGGTGGAGTCAGCCTTGTTTGTGTTTGCATAGAACTTCCCTTCCTTTTAGGACTTTTCTTTTTCTTTTGTTTTTCTAGTGTATGCCCGAGGTTATCAGAGAGCGGGCTTGGAAAAGAAACACTCTAGGTCGTTTGATTAGTGATAAACCTAGTAGTTCTTCTTGTGAAGGCGTGGAGCTCGAAGACTCTTCTTTTGAGAGCCCCGTTTTTGGAAACTTCAGTTTTGAAAATCTGTCTCTTCGTGGGGAAGGTACCCCTAGTACTTCAGCTGTGCCAGCGATGGAAACTTTGAAAGATTACATGTTCCCAACTAGGACCAACCGAACTTCGTGCATTAAATTGCCAGCCACTACGGCTAATTTCGAGATAAAACCTAGTATTCTTCAGATGATCCCTATATTTTTAGGAAAGGATGATGAGAACCCTTATTTTCATATTAGGGACTTTGAGGAAATTTGTGGGACAATTAGAATAAAAGACCTTACTGATGAAGTTTTGAAACTTAAGATGTTTCCCTTTTCCTTGAGAGATAAAGCCAAGACCTGGATGAAAAACCTTCCATCTGAATCCATTGAAACATGGCAAGAACTTATTTCTGCTTTCTATATGAAGTTCTACCCTAAGCATAAAACTGCAGCTGCTAGGCAGAAAATTAGTTCCAGTACGCAACAAAAGGGAGAATCTCTTTATAGGTTTTTAGAGAGATTCAATGATCTCCTATCCCAGTGTCCTCACCATGGATTTGATAAGAGAAACTCGTAGAGATTATTTATGATGGTTTAGACTATTCGACCAAAGCCATGGTCGAGTCTATGTGTGTCGGTGAGTTCACTAGTAAAAGTGCTGATGATGCCTTTACCTTCTTAGGAACTATCGTTGAAAAATCCCAACAGTGGGAGTCTTGTGTTGAACCTCCTAAGAGACTCTTGGTCAATAGAAGTAGCACCAATATGGTAGATACAAGCTTTGGGTCAGATGCTAAGTTTGTTGCTCTGTCTAGAAAGTTAGAAGCTTTGGAACTGAATCAGTCTAAACATAGGTCTCTTGTTGAACCTGATGAGAGGATTAGAGCCTCTCAAGTCTCTAGTTGTGGAGTAGAACCCAATAAATCGTTTTGGGAAGGTCAGGTGATAGACACATTTTTGTGTCTAATTTGTCCTCAATGTCCGTATTGTTGGAACTCTATTTTTGTACTAATATTGTGTTTTTATGTATTTTTAGGAAATAAACATTTTTGGAAAGATCTGCTCGAAAAATTATGCGGGGCATCCCGGAGGACATTTGTTATTCGGACTCTCATTTTGGTTAAGGGGCAACCCAATTACTAAGGGGAACCTCAGTTGGGCATTTGCTATTTACACTCCACAGACGATTAGGGGCACTTCATCTATTTAAATTCAAAAAAAAAAATTTGGCGGGAAATGAAGTTCTCAACTGTTAGAGTTTCAATCAACAAAATGAAGGTGTTTTAGGGAGATTCAATCGCTCAAACTTGGTAGGAAGATGTGATATGGCATGAGGAACACATTATGGGCAGTGGGTTCGATCAGAAGTGGCTGGAAAACGCGTGATGATCCTTGAGCCCAAAACAGAGCACGTTCACTGTAACACAAGCAAAAATGGAGTTCTTGTGTGCATGGAAGAGTCCTACTAGCGTTGGAAGAGTGTTGAGGCGTGGAGAAGACATTTGGGAGCGTGCATGATCAAATTTAACCCGTGCATGGTATTAAAAATGGAAATTTTCGTTATTATTGGCAGCCGAGAATATTTGGATTAAATGGAGAATATATGCAATCAATGGTCGGATTTTTGGCTCCATTTCACTATGATTACAAGGCAAAACAGTTTGGGAAAGGTGTCGAGAGTTTTGGGAGCTAGGGAGAGCTAGAGAAGACGAAATCAGAGTTTAACAAAACTCTGTTTCTGCTGCTGCATGAAGATGAACAGGAAGAACAATAGACTGTAAGAGACTGTCGTTCTTTAACAGTGACAGCGACAGTGGAGTGTGGGTCGTAGTTTCCCAAAGACTACAACATTTCATATGTATCGTTCTTGTGTGACGCTTCCTGTGGGTCGCACATTAGCTGTTTACACCATTTTCTCTTCTTCTCATCATTTGTAAACCATTTTTGAGCCATAATAAATTATTTTGAGAGCATTTATACTATGATGAGCTAATTCCTCGTAACCAAGGAAATGGAGGAAGCTATTCACGCAACATAAATGGGTAACTATTTCATTTAATTATATAATTCACCTAATCGCTGCTTTTGCAGAGTTTTAAATTGTTTGAATGATTGTCTTAATTATTTGTTATTCAGTTTGATAGGTTATGCTTGGTTTAATCTCTTGATAATTTATGCTTAAGGTTTACAAATAATGTTTGAGAATCTGTATGATTGATAGTGAATTAAAGATAAAAGAGGACTTAAGAATTGAATAGAGTTTTGTAATATTTATCATTCAATTTTGCATAATAGTGGAATCTAGTGTCTTGGTTACCTCTCGCACCGATTGTTAATAATTTTGTATATAATTTTATTAAATCATTAAATTTAATCTTCACAAGTCCGAGAGTTTGAACCTCATTACTACAACCCTCAAAAAATTATAATCATTTTGGCGCCGCCGACGCGGATTTGTGCTTAGGTAGAATTTTTAGGTTTTTATTATTTTTTATTATTCCATTTATTCTTTTTACGTCTCTTTGGTTGTGTCTTTGTATTACAGGTTTGAAGTTGGATACTAAAGACCTTGGAATCAAAGCTTAAAGCTAAAAGAGAAGGAAAAAAGACAAAGCAAAAAAATAAAGAAAAAAGAGAGAAAAAAATAGAGAGAATTATTATTTTTTATTTTTTAGAGACTTTCCATTTTTTTTTTTGTAATTATTATTATTATTTTTTGTATTTCTTTTCATTGGACTGGACTTTGGACAATTTATTTTAATTTTAAACCCTACAGAAGGGTTATATAATTTTTTTTTTTAATATAAACTGTTTGCAGGGAAGGACGACGATTACAATATCGTCTCGGCCCCTCGGGTTATTACATGACATAGGAGTCGTGGCCCGAGTCGACTTCAACGGTTCATCCCCCGTTTGGTACGGGAGGTAAGTCCATCGAAACACTCGCGAATCTCCTGTAAGCGAGTTATTGTATTCCTTAAGGTGATTCATTGATTGAGGACGAATTTGGAATGTTTTTAAATTCCTAGTAAAGGGCAAGGCCTGGCCAATACAAGATAAGGGTTCGGATTTCATCACCGCTCCCTTCTTGCCCGCCTTAGGAAAACGAAACCTAACGCGAACCCAAGCTTAAAATCTGATTAGAACGAGACCGATAGGGTAACGAGCTTGGTAGGAAAATCTTTCGAAAAATATTGGTTACTCTTTTAAGCATACTTCAAAGTTCTTGATGGTTTCTGTAAGTTGAATGCGTGACTGCGCCGCCTTGTAATACCGGTGAGGCTTTGGGTATCAAAGCTCCACTGAGCTTCCCTCGCCTCGATTCAACTTACATTAGCTCGGATTGTTTCCAGAAGGGTGTGCTCAAATTGTAACGAATTCCTTTTCGAAGGAATAGAAGCTGGTCTAGAAAACAGTCTAAGTGGAGTCATCATGCTTTTTGTTTGCTAGATTCTATAGGTTTGATTTGGTCGAGTCAGCCTTGTTTGTGATTGTATAGAATTCCCTTGCAATTAAGAATGTCGAACTGGTATGATAGAAGCCAATACAATGAGTATCGACCTGAATTTGAATATGGACATCATCCTTTTTATGACCATGGTGGGAATAATAATTGGGAACGCCAACCTTTTCAAGGTTATGGTTCATACCATGGTGAGCCCAATTACTATCCACACGCGAATTGGTCTTACGAGCAAGAAAATCAGGAACACTGTAGTACTGGTTACTCGTTTTTGGAAACTAGTCCTGATTGTGATATTTCTGAACCTGTTCCATCTCTAGAAGAGACCCAACAACGGATTGAAAGGACGTATAAACGTTTAGTTGCAATGAATAGTTCAAAAGAAGAGTGTACACGATATTCTGAGATGATAAAAGAGAGTAGTGAACGTATAAGTGTTATGCTCAGTGAAATTCAGGCACGTCTAGAGGCAGAAAATGAACAGTTAGCTAATGCTGCTCGAAATGATCTAAATTTCCAAAATAATGTTTCTAATTCTACCCTTGATATCAATAGTGAATATTTGCCTAATTTAGAGGACGAGGTTAGAATAAAAGACACTACTTATTTAGATAAGGTTCAATCATCTTCGTACTATTATGATGAGGATAGTAGTAATGAAGAATCTGAAATGTGTAGGCATAGTGATCAGGAATCTATTAATCCAATTGAGCTTTATAATGATTCTAGTTCAAATCCAAATAATTTTTATGATTATTCACCTATTCAAAAGGACGAGGATTTGATTAGGGATACCACCGTTTTAGACGATGTAGTTTTTCCTTTTGATTACGAAGCCGATAATGCTTTAGAGGAACGGGTTTATTCCGAAAATGCTGTTTTAGAGTCTAGCGACTTAGAAACAATAGTCTTAGACGAAGAAAATGAACTCGTAGAGCTATTAAATATGAGTAAGGATGCGTCGCTTGAGTATAACCTCGAAGGAGCAATTGACTATTTCCAGGATTCCAATGATCTAGAAATTAGGGAGATTGTAACTAGTCTATCTAGAGACACTGAAAACTCTAAGTTTGGGGGTGATTATCACCTCCTAGTGCCTTACCTTTAACTCTCAGAAAGTCCCTTCACTTAGGACTTGATATCTCTGCCTCGACAATTTTACAAGATTACCTTCATACTCGTTTTCCCGAACCTAATGATGTCCAGGAAGAAGTTCAGTCGTTAGAAACCCATCATATGGTTGATGTGGTTTTCCCAGGATATGATCCCCAGATTGACTTTGTTTTCCCACCAAATAGTTTTCTTCCAACTGTGGGAACGTTTATATTCCAAATGTGTCGAATATTAAGTTGTGAGACTAAACCTAAATGCTTTAGGAAATTAGAATCGACACATTTGCTTAAGAATGACCAATACTCTCATTGTGGTCAATTATGTAAGTCAAATCTTATTGACTTAGAGGATCCTCATTTATTTAGGTTATTATTGTGCGCTTCTAAGATCATATTTGAGTTTTTCCAGACTCTAGGACCTAATGATTCGGATCCCACCTATGAAGAAACGCAACCAATGAAAATTTTCTATTTAGACCCTTTCGTAGAACCTGAACCTGAACCACAATTAGATATAAATTTCTTAATCAGGAAACTAAGTAAGGGCATGCTAGTCTTGTTCACTTTCTTGGTTCATTGCAGTTTCCTTTGGTCAGCTTTATTTAGTTTTGAAGACCCACAGTTATTTCGACGGTTACTTTATGGTTCGAGTTGACTAATCCTTTCCTAAGTCTGGCTGAAGACTTTAAACTTAGCACTTCTTGGGAGGTATCCCATGCTCATGCAACACGGTAATATCTTTACTTAACTCTTTCGCTTCAAATGGTAACAGTTTCTCCTTGTTCATGCTTTTAGTTTCATCTTTAGAACATTGAGGACAATGTTAGATTTAAGTTTGGGGGTATGGGAGAAACTTTTTAGTTGCAATAAATAAACTCCAGAACCTAGAAATTTATGCGTATTCAGGATGGCACTAACTAATATAAGTGGATGGAAGCATCTTGGTTGTAGGAGTTGAGGAACCAATCTGATTAGATGGAAACATCTATAGAGTCTATTCATAAAAGCACAGAGCTCGGATGTTAGAAATAACATGATAGTTGCACCATATCTCGTTGAGTCCTTTACATTTCTTTTTTTCATTTTAAACTATGTTTCTCTAAGTGATTAGGTGGGGCACACGATTCAAGTTGTTACCACTGCTAGGGTGAATTAGAGTGACCGAGTTACTAAAAAAAAAAAAAAGACCGGACCAGTTAGACCAATCGGAATAAGTATTAACACTTGGATAGCAATATGCGTGTGTTCTCCCTGTTTCCGTCGCCTAAGCAAGCGTGGAATGCATGACCCGTGGGAACTATCGTGTAATCTGCTGACAAGAAGCATGCGCTTGGATCAAAAAGATCTATTCATGCCGTTAAGTTAAAAAAAAAATGGTTATTGTTCTGTTTAGTCAACTGCTGGTTCCCTTGTATTTGCAAGTTTGTTGATCTAGATTTAAGTTATTGACCACTGGTTCCCTTGTATATGCCAGTTGTGTTGATATTAGTCAGACCGGTATCTCAGTCCATTAGGATAGGTTCATTCTGGCAGTGGCCTTCAGACAGATATGTGAAACGTCGATCATTTGGTTAACATCAAAACCATCTACATTTTTCTATTTCCATCTCATTTTTCTATCCATATGATTAGTTTGACTCCGAATATGATGTCCATAGTGCAACTATCTGAGTAGAGCTCTGTCACTTTATATGAATTTTAGTACGCTTGAGTGTAAACTCGTGTACAACAATTGGAATTTCGCATCAGGGTACTTCCTCCTGTAGTCAGTGATTGTAAGCCAACCAAGGAGATTCTTTAGTGCCTTCCAAGGTTCGGTGTAGATAGCTAGGGTCTGGAGTAAAGGTTTTGTGGGTACACCTCTGGTAAACCCTCCGGAGACAACACTCCGCCACTAGGGCCACCTAGTGGTTTAACGGCTTGCTGCACGTCCTAAGTGTAGTCATTTTAATTTCTAGATTAGATTTGATCGAGGACTAGCAAATAATAAGTTTGGGGGTATTTGATAGACACATTTTTGTGTCTAATTTGTCCTCAATGTCCGTATTGTTGGAACTCTATTTTTGTACTAATATTGTGTTTTTATGTATTTTTAGGAAATAAACATTTTTGGAAAGATCTGCTCGAAAAATTATGCGGGGCATCCCGGAGGACATTTGTTATTCGGACTCTCATTTTGGTTAAAGGGAAACCCAATTACTAAGGGGCACCTCAGTTGGGCATTTGCTATTTACACTCCACAGACGATTAGGGGCACTTCATCTCTTTAAATTCAAAAACTTTTTTTTTTTGCGGGAAATGAAGTTCTCAACTGTTAGAGTTTCAATCAACAAAATGAAGGTGTTTTAGGTAGATTCAATCGCTCAAACTTGGTAGAAAGATGTGATATGGCATGAGGAACACAGTATGGGCAGTGGGTTCGATCATAAGTGGCTGGAAAACGCGTGATGATCCTTGAGCCCAAAACAGAGCACGTGCACTGTAACACGAGCAAAAATGGAGTTCTTGTGTGCATTGAAGAGTCCTACTAGCGTTGGAAAAGTGTTGAGGCGTGGAGAAGACATTTGGGAGCGGGTAGGATCAAAGTTAACGCGTGCATGAGATTAAAAATGGAAATTTTTGTTATTATTGGCAGCCGAGAATATTTGGATTAAATGGAGAATATATGCAATCAATGGTCGGATTTTTGGCTCCAATTCACTATGATTACAAGGCAAAACAGTTTGGGAAAGGTGTCGAGAGTTTTGGGAGCTAGGGAGAGCTAGAGAAGACGAAATCATAGTTTAACAAAACTCTGTTTCTGCTGCTGCATGAAGATGAACACGAATAACAATAGACTGTAAGAGACTGTCGTTCTTCAACAGTGACAGCGACAGTGGAGTGTGGGTCGTAGTTTCCCAAAGACTACAGCATTTCATATGTATCGTTCTTGTGTGACGCTTCCTGTGGGTCGCACATTAGATTTTTACACCATTTTCTCTTCTTCTCATCATTTGTAAACCATTTTTGAGCCATAATAAATTATTTTGAGAGCATTTATACTATGATGAGCTAATTCCTCGTAACCAACGCAATGGAGGAAGCTATTCACGCAACATAAATGGGTAACTATTTCATTTAATTATATAATTCACCTAATCGCTACTTTTGCAGAGTTTTAAATTGTTTGAATGATTGTCTTAATTATTGTTATTCAGTTTGATAGGTTATGCTTGGTTTAATCTCTTGATAATCTATGCTTAAGGTTTACAAATAATGTTTGAGAATCTGTATGATTGATAGTGAATTAAAGATAAAAGAGGACTTAAGAATTGAATAGAGTTTTGAAATATTTATCATTCAATTTTGCATAATAGTGAAATCTAGTGTCTTGGTTACCTCTCGCACCGATTGTTAAAAATTTTGTATATAATTTTATTAAATCATTAAATTTAATCTTCACAAGTCCGAGAGTTTGAACCTCATTACTACAACCCTCAAAAAATTATAATCATCAGGTTAGTGAAGAACAATCCCATGTTGTCTATAACAATGCTAGGTTTGAAAACCGTCAGAAGATTGATCCATACTCAGAGACATACAACCCTGGTTGGAGAAACCATCCTAATTTCTCTTGGTCTAAGGGCCAAAATCAAGGTCAGTCAAGTAATGCTCAGGTTCCACCAGGTTTTGGCTACACTAAGAATCCTTCAGCTCCGGAACAGTTTCAGAACCCTTCAGATAAAAAGATTATGAGTTTAGAAGAGTCTCTTGCTTTGTTAACTCGTAGCACTGTGCAGTTTCAGCAATCTGTTGCTCAAGGTTTAGAAGAAAATAAGAGAATAGGTCAGGCTAACTCTCAGGCTATTTCCGAGTTGAAAACCCAGGTTAGTCAGATAAATGAGTCTTTAAGAGAAAGAGGTAAGTTTCCTAGTCAGTTTCAACCCAACCCTACAGGAATTAATGAAATAGGTGAAAGACCATCCGATCATGTGAATGCTATTAAAACCCTTAGGAGTGGTAGAGTGATAGACAACATGGTTGCCATGCCTGATAGTAAACATACTGCAGTTCACCCTTCTGAACCAGAAACTGAGGAGACTGATAGAGTCTCTAAAGAGACCAATGAGGGTCATATTGAGCCCGACTTTTCTCCTAGAGCCCCATTCCCACAAATACTAGTTACAACAAAGAGGGAGTCCACCTTTAATGATATATTGGAGGTTTTTAAGCAGGTAACCATCAACCTTCCATTGTTGGATGCGATTAAGCAGATTCCCGCTTATGCTAAGTTTCTTAAGGACTTGTGTACACGAAAGCGTAAGCTTAGTGTCCAAAAGAAACCTTCCTAGCTAGTCACGTGAGTTCCATCATTCAGAATACCACTACTCCTAAGTATAAATACCCAGGGTCCCCTACCATTTATTGCACAATAGGTAAATACCGTTTTGAGAAAGATTTGCTTGACTTAGGAGCCAGTGTGAATTTACTTCCATACCTTGTGTACCTCAAGCTAGGACTTGGTGATATGAAACCTACCCAGACACTTCAGTTAGTTGATAGGTCCGTTAAAATTCCCCGTGGTATGATCGAGGATATTCTTATTGAGGTAGACAAGTTTATTTATCCAGTGGATTTTGTTATCCTAGATACCCAACCTGTCCCTGACCCATAGAACCAGATACCAGTGATTTTAGGTCGCCCATTTTTAGCAACATCCAATGCGATCATTAATTGTCAAACTGGTATTATGAACTTGTCTTTTGTTAATATGACTATTGAGTTGAACGTCTTTCATATTAGTAAGATACCCTCTGAACTAGATGACTCGAGCATAGAAGAGGTAAACATGATAGGAACATTAGTCGAGGAGTCATTACCAAACACTTTGTTAGAAGATCCGTTAGAGAAATGCCTAGCTCACTTTGGGATTGATTTCGATGATGATAATGTGATTAATGAGGTGAATGCTTTGTTAGATTCAACCCCTTTGTTAGACACTAGTTAACGGGTGGAAACCTAAGTTCGAACCACTACCAGTTTCTAAGTCTACCCTAGTTCCTTCGTTAGAAGAGCCTCCTAAGTTGGACCTAAAACCATTGCCAGATACCCTGAAGTATGTGTTTTTAGGCCCGTCTGAAACTTTACCTGTGATTGTTGCTTCCGACTTGGATAGTGATCAGGAAAGTAGGCTAGTGACCGTCCTTCAAAACAACAAGGAAGCTTTAGGGTGGACCATAGCAGACATTAAGGGTATAAGTCCTACTGTTTGTATGCATCAGATCTATTTATAGGAAGATACCAAACCTTCTAGGGAGATGCAACGAAGACTAAACCCTAATATGAAAGAAGTAGTTCAAACCGAGGTTTTTAAGCTGTTAGATGCAGGCATTATCTACCCCATTTCAGACAGTAAGTGGGTCATCCCCGTTCAGGTTGTTCCCAAGAAATCCAGTATTACTGTAGTCCAGAATGATAACAATGAGTTAATCCCGACCCGAGTGACCACGGGTTGCCGTGTTTGTATTGACTATAGGAAATTGAACAAGGTCACTAGGAAGGACCACTTTACCCTTCCCTTTATCAACCAAATGCTAGAGAGATTAGCTGGACATAGTCATTACTGTTTTCTAGATGGCTACTCAGGCTACAATCAGATCATTATTGCCCCAGAAGACCAAGAAAAAACTAATTTTACTTGTCCCTTTGGTACCTTTGCGTATAGACGCATGCCTTTCGGGATATGTAACGCCCCTGCGACTTTTCAGCGTTGCATGATGAGCATATTTTCCGATATGGTAAAAAAGTTTTTAGAGGTCTTTATGGATGATTTTTCAGTGTTTGGTTCGTCTTTCGATGAGTGCTTGCATCATTTGTCATTGGTGTTGACTAGGTGTAAGGAAAAGAATCTAGTGACTAACTGGGAAAAATGTCATTTCATGGTTCGATCAGGAATTGTCTTAGGGCATATAGTATATTCTAAGGGTATAGAGGTAGATAAAGCCAAAGTTGACCTTATCAAGACTTTACATGTCCCAAAAACCGTAAGAGATATTAGGTCATTCTTAGGGCATGCAGGTTTTTATCGTCGATTCATTAAGGATTTTAGCTTGATTTCTAGACCTCTTTGCAACTTGCTTGCAAAAGATGTTAAGTTTGTCTTTGATGATGCTTGTTTAGAGGCTTTTGAGAATCTTAAGACTTTACTCACTGCCGCCCCCATAGTCCAGGCACCCAACTGGAACTTACCCTTTGAGATCATGTGTGATGCTTCAGATTATGCTATTGGTGTTGTGCTAGGTCAGCAAGAAAACAAATTAATTCATGTGATTTACTATGCTTGTAAAACTCTGAATGATGCCCAGTTGAACTATACCACTACCGAGAAGGAACTATTAGCCATTGTGTTTGCCTTAGACAAGTTTAGACCCTATCTCTTAGGTTCTAAGATCGTCATATATACTGATCATGCTGCTTTGAAATATCTTTTGTCCGAGAAGGATACAAAACCTAGACTGATTAGGTGGATACTTTTGTTGCAAGAGTTTTCTCCAGACATTAGAGACAAAAAGGGTGCCGAAAATGTAGTAGCAGACCACTTGTCTAGGCTAGTTGTTGATTCCCCTGATGATTCCCTTCCTATAAGGGATAGTTTTCCTGATGAACAACTTTTCTTTGTTACCCAAGCACCTTGGTATGAGAATATAGTGAATTATCTTGTTACTGGTCGAATGCCCCAACATTGGGGTAAACAAGATCGTTCTAGGTTTTCATCCGAGGTTAAGCACTTCTTTTGGGATGATCCTTATTTTTTTAAGTATTGTCCAGACCAGATTATTAGGAGATGTATACCTGAGAGTGACCAGTCCAGTATTATTTCCTTTTGTCATGATCATGCTTGTGGAGGTCACTTTAGTGCTAAGAAGACTGCTGCTAAGATATTGCAGTGTGGATTCTATTGACCTTCGTTGTTTAAAGACTCCCATAGTTACTGTGTTACTTGTGAGCGTTGCCAGAAATTAGGAACCATTTCCCGTATGAACATGATGCCCTTGAACCCTATTTTAGTTGTTGAGGTCTTTGATGTGTGGGGTATTGACTTTATGGGTCCGTTTCCTAATTCTTTTGGTAACCTATACATCCTTGTCGCCGTAGACTATGTCTCTAAGTGGATTGAGGCGGTTGCGTGTAAAACCAATGACCATAGGGTTGTGATTGAGTTCTTGAAAAATAATATACTTACACGTTTTGGTACACCGCGAGCTATAATTAGTGATGGAGGGTCGCACTTTTGTAATGGACCTTTTAGACTTCTGATGAAGAAATATAGTATTACACATAAGGTAGCTACCCCGTATCATCCGCAGACTAGTGGTCAGGTAGAGGTTTCCAATAGGGAGATAAAACGTATATTAGAGAAAACAGTTAATCCTAATCGGAAAGACTGGTCGTCTAGGCTTACTGATGCCTTATGGGCTTACCGTACAGCGTTTAATACCCCCATTGGAATGTCGCCTTATCGGCTTATGCATGGCAAGGCATGTCATTTACCTGTTGAGTTAAAACATAGAGCTTATTGGGCTGTTAAGCAACTAAATTTTTCACTTGACAAAGCAGAAGCCCATAGGAAACTCCAGCTCAATGAGTTGGACGAGATCGTATAGATGCTTACGATAGTACGAAGGAGTATAAGAACAAAATGAAACTTGTGCATGATATAAATATTTTACGGAAGTCATTTTCTCCAGGTCAAAAAGTTCTTCTGTATGATACCCGTTTACATCTTTTCCCTGGGAAGTTACGTTCTCGGTGGACGGGTCCTTTTATTGTTCGCACTGTCTTTCCTCATGGAGCTGTTGAAATTGAGACACCGGATGGTAGTAGTTCTTCGAAGGTTAACGGTCATAGATTGAAACCCTTTTTAGAGCCCTTTCCTACAGGTGATGTTGAGGAGGTCCCTCTGGAGGACCCTGTTTACCCTTGATTGACCATCGAGGAAGTTGTATGTTGTATATTAGTTTTTGATTTTCTTCACCCAGGTACTATCTTTCCAAATTCTCCTCGTGTTATTTTACTGTTGGTATTGCTCTTTCATTAGAAACATTGAGGACAATGTTAGATTTAAGTTTGGGGGTGGGGAAGAACTTTTTAGTTGCACTTTTGAAACTTCTAGCGTCACATGGTATCCGGTTAGCTAAGTTTACATACTGTTTCTCACTGAAAAGATAGAAATTGGAATGCTAGGGATAACAACCTTTTGAGACATTAGAGAAAAAGACATTGAGATCCTTGAAATTCAGGAGAGAACTTTTTCCTTTTAGAGGGTAACCGTGATGGACCTAACCATACATGATGGAAAGCCAAGTAGGTCAGGAAATGCCAGAAAAGACAAAGCAGCCTCACAATGTAGTCTTAGTTACTGGATTGCGACTCTCTCTCAGTAGAAACTTATCATCATCAACAAGCGGAGCGACATCAAAATCTATGAAGAAAGTTGAAAACGTTTTAGGTTTAGAAACAACAATAGAAAAGAATAATTCAAAAATCAAAGTTGAAGTTATAAGAACAAATGATATAAGTTGTTAGAATTCATGATACCAAGACATCACAAGTTGCGAAGATCCAAGTTTTGAAAGTCTTTCTCTCATGGCCATGTAAATTGTTGTCGTGTAATTTTTGTTTTCAAAAAAAAATGAAAAAAATGAAAAATGAAAAAAATCATCGTTACGTTTTGTTCAATAAGGCCAAAGGGAAGTATAAATTTATAAGTCAAGCAAGAAATCAAAGAGAAGAGTTAATTGTCAAGGTTCTATGAGGTTCGATAGTTTATCATTAACAGTTGAAGACCGAAGAAGACGTTGTTTCTACTGAGCACTATGAGAGAGTCGAAGAAAGATACATTTGGTTGCTTTGTTAGTTCGCTTTCAATCTGGAACAAGATATTTCTAGCACTGGTTTAACTCGTCACACGTAATTAGTCCAGCTGTGTAGCAGATGTCCCTCTCATCTTTATCTCTTTCCTAATCTTATCAAGCTGTAAAGCAGAGGACGCATCTTACAATGTTTATCTAGCTGTGTAGCGGATATCTCTTTATCTAACAGTGTTGCGGATGTGTCTCCCCTTTTCTTCAGTCAGCTTTAGAGCTGACACCTTTAATTTCTATGGCATTCTAGTTACTTGGAGATATGTTGAGAATATGTATGTCCTCATAGCTCTTTAGATACTTGTGACCAATTAGAAGTAATGGTTTTGTGGGTACACCTCTGGTAAACCCTCCCGAGATTAACTAGGTTTTATTTTTTATTAGTTTTGCTCGAGGACTAGCAAATAATAAGTTTGGGGGTATTTTGATAGACACACTTTTGTGTCTAATTTGTCCTCAATGTTCTGTATTGTTAGTACTCGATTTCGTACTTATTATGGTGTTTTATGTTTTTGTAGATGTTTTTGGAAAAACAAGCTCTTGCAGCGAAATTGGCTCGAAAAGTGGTGTTTTACACCCCCGAAATGTGTTAAAGGCACCCCAGAAATGCGCTGAAGGAATCCCAGAAAAATTACTATTTACGCCCAAAAATACTATTTGCACCCCAGGGCAAGTGCTAAAGGGACACCCGTACATGATTAAGGGGAGGACATCTTCTTCCAAAAATTCAAAAATGAAAATTGGCGGGAAAATAGTCACAGTTGCTGGCAGAATTTTCGATCAAATTCGGACGTGATTTAGTGAGATTCAATCCCTGAAACTTAGTGGGTAGACGTGATATGTCATAACAAAGCTGGTATGGGTGTTTGTTTCGATTGAATTTGGCTGGATAACTCGCAAGAAGAAAACAGGGCAAGCCACGTATGGGAAAAATACTCGGGATTTTTGTGCCATGTTGAGGAGATTTCGTGAGGATATTGCATGTATAACTGCTACTGGTATTAGGTAGAAACGTGCTGGAGCAATTCCATGTACAACATGCGCATGAGAAAGCAAATCAGGGAAGAAAATATTCCCGAGAATATTTTTCTTCACTTCCGAGTAATGGAGGATTATGTGAAGTTATTACGTGAGATTTTGTTGTTTCTAGGTTATAAATAGGTGATGGGATATCAGTAAGGGGGCAGGATAGTTTGGGAGAGTTTTAGAGCACCAGAAAGTCGAAAAAAATCAAGTTACAGAGCTGCCATTTTTCTGTTGCTGCTGAAGAACACGAAGAACATAAGACGCACACCCTTGTGTCGTTTATGCTACAGTGATTGCGACTGTTACAGAACAGTCTTAAAAGCTACAATAGCGACTGCCGCAGGACAGTCTTATTTGTTACAGTGACAACGACAGTCAACATATATCGTTCTCTGTAACTTTAATTATTTTCACACTTTTATCATTTGTAAACCCATCTTTGAGCATAAATGAAATCAACTTTTGAACGTGTTTCCAACATGATGAGAGGCTAATTTCTCCCACAACCAAGGCAATGAGGAAGCTATTTACGCATGAATAATTGGTAATCATTTATTTCCTCTAATTTATAATTTATAATTCACTCAATCACTGCTTTTGCAGAGTTTTTAATTGTTTGCAAAAAATTTCTTCATTAGTTGTGATTCAATTAGATAGGTTATGCTTTGTTTAGATAATCTATGCTTATGGATACAATTAATTTTTGAGAATTTTCCAGATTATTTGTGAATTAAGAAATAAGAGTCTTAAAAGATAATTAGAGTTTTAGATTGTTTACCATAATTTATTCATGTGTAATAGTGAAATCAGTGTCTTGGTTGTTTTCTAATATCTTGAAGTCAATTTTGTAATAAGTTTTCTTTACTTTTAAGTTTTATAAGTCTAAAAATCCATTGCTTTCACAAGCCTCAACGAACCTTTTTACTACAACATTATTGAGATCACATCAGGGAAAAATATTTTTGAGTGGAAATTTTTTTGTGAAAATGGAAGATGATTGTGAGGAGAGAATTGCAGCTGCTGAGTCTTTAGCTCAACTACAACAAGGAGCATATCTTGAATCTTCAGCTAACGACAACAACTCTCAATTGCAACTCTTTGTTGAGCCAACACCCTTGAATGATGATTTTGACGAGTATGGAGAGTTTTTCGAAGAAGCTACACAAGAAAGTAAACTTGCATAACATGCAAGCATCCCCAATACACAGGTAAAGCTGTTAGGAGGTTAAAAAATCGTTTTTTCTTTAAACCCGCCATTTTTTCAACTGTAAAACCTCGGTGCCGGCATGGAAATGGTATGAATACCATGCCGGCAGAATCATTACCGACATAATATTCATACTACGACCATGCCGGTAGAGCGATATCCCCCATTTTGAATATTGATCCAGCATAGTATTATACCAAAAAACTATGCCGGTACGCAGTTAACTTTTTTACATACCAAGGAATATACTACGGAATAATCAACCGACATGGTTTCATTGATAGGTTACCATGCCGGAACTGCATGAAAAAAATACAGGAAACATTTCCATCTAAAACCAAATACCAGCATGGGAAATTAATAAACATCAACGCCGGAACTCCGTACCGGCGTGGTACCATCAATATCGAGATTGCCGGCAGCGCAACCGGCGTTGTTAAGTTTCAAATTTACAATGCCGGTACCTACAAAAAACATACAGGAATAAATATTTTCCAAAGCTAAATACCGGCATTACATATGAATTATTTTTAATGTCGGAAGCGTGTATCGGCTTGGGACAATAAATTACGAGAATGTCGGCACCTTTGCTTCCGGCGTTGTTGTCTAATGAATCTTTTATTGCCAGAATACGTTTCAAATTTGGTCTTCAGTTTTGGTTAAGTTCGACTATGCCGGAACATTGGTCGAGCATGCCGGTACGGGTTTCCGGCATAGTGTTTAATTTCGTTTGAAACTAATTTTCATTCGATCTTTAGGTGGTGACATATATTGATCCAACAAATGCAAAGCCGCTTCATCGGGATACGTCGAAATACTATAAAATACCTCCGGTATGTGACCAAAGAATACTTTTCACCTAGTATCTTGAACTTTACTAATGGATTTCTAGTAATGAACCTTCTAATGAACGTGAAATTGATCTTATGTAGGGAATAATAGATCGAAATGAAGCAATCGCTTGGGCTAACGGCTCTTAAGAACATGTGTGTGTTGGTGAGGAATACCGAAGGTTCAAAGAGGCGTTTTGAGATGGCTTGCGAGAGAAGTGGGAAATACAAGGAGAAGAATAGCCACAAGAGAAAGGATTATGTATATCCAAAGAAGACTAATAGGGTATACAAGACTCGTACGAGGAAGAATGATTGCCCGTTTAAGCTTGTATTCCGTTTAAATGACATGAACAATTGGGATTGTGAGGTTTTGTGTGGCTGTCATAACCACCGGGATCCGAAAGATTTTGTTGGTCACTCCCAAGTTGCGAAGCTAAAACCTCATAAGTTCGAGGATGTAAAGAGATTGACCAAAGCACTTATCAAACCGAGACAAATTCTCAGAGGCTTCAAGGAAAAGGATGAGTCTAACGTGTATTCTCTAAGTACAATTTAATGCGCACAAGCAACTATTAGAAGGGTGGAATGGGAAGGGAGGTCCGTTATGCAAGAATTTGAGAAGATATCTTGGGATTACAACTACACGCGTATCATTAAAATAGGGCCAGACGAGAAGCCCCTTCAAATATTCATTTCGCATCCTTTGCTTTCACAATTGGAAAATACATGTTGTGGTGTTCTTTTGATGGATTTTACCTACAAGACAAATAAATACAATATGTCGTTGTTCAACATCGTGGGGCAAACCTCGGACAAGGTAACATTCACAGTGGCTTGGTATTTAATGGAAAACGAGAGGGACTATGATTATCATTGGGAATTACGACAATTGAAATTATTCTTCCGGAAAAATCAACTTCCGAGGGTCATCGTAACCGATCAAGATGACGCATTAATGAAAGCAATATCCGACGTCTTCCCGGACGCACAAAATTTCCTATGTACGTATCATATACGTGAAAATGTCAAAAAAACTTGTCATGCCTTGTTTGAACCCACTAAGGCGGATATTAAGAAGAGAATGATTGTTCAACTAGAGGAAGATGTTCGGAAGAACAAACTATCCCCCGAAGAAGAAGAAGATGAGAGAGGAAAGATAAAGGAGCGAGTGGACAAAGAACATGCAGAAAATCATAAAAAGTGGTTGGAATTTCTAAGAGATTGGGATAAAGTTTATTGGTTTCTTACCGAGGTTATGTACGAAAAGAGATTGGAGAAGTTTATTGCCGATTGGAACGAAGTTTATCCGACTGCCATCTGGTATTGTCGGACTCAATGGTTGGATAAGTTCAAGGAAAAATTTGTGTGTGCATGGACAAACCGATATAAACACTTCAAGAGTAAAGCAACTAGTGCAGCGGAGTCCGCTCATGGGAGATTTAAAGATCTCATCCAGTCCGGTCAAGGCAATGTGGTTACGGTCACCGAGGCAATGGAGCAATACTTTAAGGCTGATATCAATAGGATCAAGGTGGCTTTTGAGAAAATCTCAATGGAAAGGATGACTCAATTTCTTCGTTATGGTAAGTTTTTCCAAGGAATAGAATTCAATGTCTCTCATTGGGCAATAAAATATATGATGAGACAAATGGAATATGAGAAAAATTACGGAAAACCGGGTGATGTGTGTATTTGTCCCGACATGTCTTCATTGGGGCTTCCGTGTCGTCATATGCTTGTGAAGTATGAAGAAGTGATACCTATTGAGGTTATTGATCCGTTTTGGAAGCAACTATCTTTCGACCCTCCCCCTTCGGGAGATCCCGACAATCTCCATGGGATACGAACGAAGCAAAGGAATTCTTCGAAGCTTACTCACGTGGTAACTCGGTAGGCCGGCAAGTCTTGTTGAGCCAACTAAGGCTAATTACTCGTCCATGGATCGCACAAAGCGAAGAGCCAAGAAAGGGAGATCCAATAGGTAGACCACAAACTAAAACGTCGAGGAGAAAACAAAGGGTAGAATTGAAAGAAATGACTCAACGTGAAGAAGAACTTGCGGCAAGTAAGAAAAGAAATCTAACCACATGTGAGATTTCGGAACAAAGGTTCGTGGAAGCGCAGTTTCCAAACAAAATAGGTAGGCCGAGGAAGGAACCACTATCAAGTGAACAACAAACGAAGGATTCCGTATCCACGCCAAAATCCAACTCATCGGAGATTCCAATGAAGAGGGGTAGGCCGCCAAAGGTATCAACATCAAGTTACAAAGAGCAACAAGGTGAGCATTCCGAAACCATACCCATAGTCGATCTAGCGGAGGTTCCAAGGAAAAGGGGTAGGCCGCCAAAGGTATCAATATCAAGTGACAAAGAACAACAAGGTGAGCATTCCGAAGCCATACCCATAGTCGATCTAGCGGAGGTTCCAAGAAAAAGTGGTAGGCCACCAAAGGTATCAACATCAAGTGACAAAAAACAACAAGGTGAGCATTCCGAAGCCATACCCATAGTCGATCTAGCGGAGGTTCCAAGGAAAAGGGGTAGGCATCCAAAGGTATCAACATCAAGTGACATAGAACAACAAGGTGATCATTCTGAAGCCATACCCATAGTCGATCTAGCGGAGGTTACAAGGAAAAGGAGTAGGCCTCCAAAGGTATCAACATCAAGTGACATAGAACAACAAGGTGACGAGGCAAAGGTGGTGACAAACCCAAGTAATAGCAAAGTTGATGTAGTTTTAGTTCCAAGGCGAAGGGGTAGGCCAAGGAAGTACGGACTCCCATCACATATCGAAGGCAGTGCAAGTGTAGAGATTGCAGAGGATGGTTTGGATATAATCAAGTTAGAAAAGGGTAATATGAAGATTTATAAGGATCCCAGAACAGGTATGACAATTAGAAGTTATCATACCAAGATACAGTCTTACATAAACCAACTTCCTGAGGTTATTCACGAGTATATTGTATATACGGATGATGTCGATGGAGATGGAAATTGTGGCTATCATGTTGTGACAGAACAATTAGGAATCTTTGACACGGTGGTTAGTAGAGGTATGCCACCATGCCGATATGCTAGAACGAGGATGGTCGAACAACTTGTGAACAAGAGGAGCTTTTATGAGCAATTGCTTGGTGTAGGCGAGGGATTTGATGATATGCATTCTCAAGTATTAGGGCCCGAGCAAGAGATGAACTTTCTTCCTTCTCAATATTGGATGAGAATGTCGCTTTGTGGGCATCTAGTGGCGGATACATTTAGATGTGTTGTTCATTATTTTACCTCCACCGTAGAAGTAACATTTACCCCAAAGTGGCAAAAATGCGAAGGATCCCTTAAGAAGAGAAGAATTGTTTTGGCGTTCGTGAACGATAACCATTTCGTTATTCCAAAACTCAAGGACAATTGTCCATTCCCACCTGTTTGTAGGATGGTAAAAAACAAGGATCTAGATCCCAATATCTGGAAGGGATGGATGGCATTGTATGAGGAGAATCACCAATTTTGGGATGTGTTGGCCTTATCAAAGAAACCTCTTCAAGAGGAGGAGATTCAAGTTAATGCGTGTGGAAGCGATGATGAGTAATTTGGATATATGTGGTTCACTAATACACAACCTTTTGTTTTTTTGGAAGTTTGAATTGTAAACATTAAATCATATTTTGGTGCCTTTGCCGGCATAGTTGTGTTTTATAATTATGACGCTGGAACTTTGGTTCCGGCGTAGATTATTGTTTTGAAATCATGCCAGGAATACAGAAAAAACATCCAGATAAATCAGTAAATTCGCCGGCATAGAAGTTAACATAATAACAGTGCCGGTTTTCTGTGAAAAATAAGACCGTTGGTGATTCATTTCTATATAATACCCCCCATTCCTTGGGAAAAATCTATACAAACTATCGACCAAATAAAAAAAATCATTCTCTCAAGAAAGCAAGCACAGTTAAAGCTTCACAAGGGATGGGAGATTCATCATCTAACTCTATTTGCAAAGTAAGTAGATTAAACATTACTAACAATATAATCTTCACTACTATGACGCATAACTAATATAATCTTCTCTTACAGAGTCATCATTGCAAGTGTCAAATTTGCAAGTCACCTTCTCATTTAGCCATGGACTGTCCTTTTATTTATTCAAAGTGTAGAAGCTGTGATGGGACACGCCGGTTTTGGATTGCAAAAACTGATGATGCTGAAAATGGAAGAATGTTTCTAAGGTGTTTGAATCACCCAAAGTGCGATGAGTTTCAATGGTTTGACAAAGCTGTTGAACTTGTAGAGTCCAAAGAAAACCACAAGGGACAATGCAAGCCTATCGATGGGTCTGATGGGTGTTATATGAAGGGAAAGGAATATGTTGAAAGAGAAGAAGAACCAATGAAGATGATCCTTGACACCCCCATCTCGGACGATGTCTTCGAACAGATTCGTAAAACGCTCAAAGGTTCCGCAATTGTTGAAAAGGGATGGAAATAGATAACCTTTAACTAAATGTAATCCATTCTATTTTTTTTAGCATGTTTTAATTTAAAGTTTCAAATCCAATGTAATAGACTACTTAGGAATGAAATAAAAGAGCATTCGAAATGGATTTATACTCAAAACTAGCAGAGTGTCGGCAAAGAAGCAACCAAGCTTGCAGTGTCGGTTTTCTGTCAACTATGAAAATTTGGAAAAAATCATAAAACCGGCATAGATTTTAGAAAAACGACTATGCCGGTACCTTCCAATTTCTATACAGGAACATGAAATTTTTAATCTTCTAGTTCCGGTATGGTTTTATAAAACATTTCATTGCCGGTACCAGGAACCGGCAATGAACTGTAATTTCCGTGCATGCCGGAACCAGTACCAACGTTGTTGAACCTAAGCTTTTCCATGCCGGCACCAGTCGTAAATAAATCTTGCAAAAATAATATTTCACTAGAAATCTAAACATGTTCAACATAAAGCAATCACTAGAAATCAAAACATGTTCAACATAAACCAAACAACTGGATTCTGCTTAAATGTTCTTAATCCAGGTAACATAAACTAAAAGCAAACCAAACAACTAAAGATTTAACCATGAGGTACAAACGAAAACAAGTTTGGAATTTTTCAAGACGTAACAACCACCATCCAGAAAAAGAAACACAACTAAATAGTTAATCACTTGGTCTTTTGCTTATTTTGTGCCGGTTTCTTCTTAATTTCCCCGAACAAATCTCTTGCACTAGGGTCGGTTTCTTCAATTTTATCAAGCTTCTCCACGATTTCCTTTACTTCTTTATTGGATATCCCCTCTCCTTCATCGTACTTGCAACATAACTGGTTCCTCAACTTGCGAAGCCGACGCCGCTAGTTTCATACATACAACACATAATTAGTATATATATGCTAATATAAGATTATGTGTACATTAAACGACTAAGTAATTAACAATACTTACTATCAATCCAACGGTCTTATTAAGTTGGGCGATCGTAGGTGGTGCCTGTGCGGGAGTTGGAACGGGAGGGTGTTTCTGGGGTGGAACTTGGACGTCATCCGGGCGGACGACAAAAGGATGTGACCGTTGCAGGTAATCTTCCATGTAGTCCGCATCAACCTCATCAACGTTTTCCGCAAGATCCCACTTATCCCACTGACTAATATCTACCAAACGACGTGGTTCCCTATCCCTCCAATCTGTTGGATCTGGTTTTGGATCATAATCTACATGCAACCGATTAGGAGATGAAAATCACCGAGAAAGGTCAAGAACAAAACATTGAAAAGACTCCGTCTCGAAATGTGATAATTGCTTATATCCAAGTTGGCGCATCACACGTGTAGGATTGGCCATAACGTATCCTTTTGGGTGGAACAACGGCCCATGGTAGAATGCAACGTTACCAAACCTCAAATCTTGGTAGTTTCCTCTAACCTCCTTGTAAGGGTCGAACACAACATCTTTGGTACTCATCGCGTCCAAATCCAATCTCATATCGATCAGTCGACCTATGTTACCGGGCTTAGGAGTATTGTTGAACTCGTATCTGTTAGCTATAGGCGTATCGGGTTCGGGAAGGTCTTGGATCTTCAAGGAGGTCCAGTCATTGAACAAGGTTGGGAAGTGTTCATAAGCCCACACCTATTCCAATGTGAATCAATAAGTTTTGTTTCTAAGTTCACAATAAGGGTACATGTGAAAAATATACATAATAACATAAGTTTAAAAACAAAATTACCTGCAGTAGAGTGAAATTCCCGACAAATTGGTTGGTTTTAGCCTTAGAGGCCCTTCTCATCTCCGTCATCAAATGTGCCATTACCGCGGTGCCCCAAGAATACCCATAGACATCTTCCAACTGATCCAAGTACTGAAGGTAGTTCGCACTAACCCTGTTGTCATTAGTGTCAGGGAATACCCTAGTGCCCAAGATGTATAACATGTATGCAGCGGCAGTATAACGAATTTGTTTAGGGTCCCATCCATCCTCCAAACTTATTTTCTTTGTGTTTTCAAACTTCTTCTTAAGCAGCGTCAACTTGATTGTCTTTGTCTTACCAGACGTGGATTCATAAAAGCTCTCCACAGAAGTTTTGTAGTCCCAACCAAACAGCTTGTTAGCCAGAGCGTGCAACTTCGACCATTCTAGGTCCAGAGACTCAACTCCTTTTGCAATTGATTTGCCGATAACACTCAAGCCTAGAATGTTCTGAGCATCTTCAGGGACGAAGGTCATCTCCCCAAAAGGAAAGTGCATGGTATCGGTTTCACCATGATACCTTTCGACGAACCAATTGACAGTCACGGAATTAGGCTTCACATAATTTTCAACCAAAGTATATAGACCAGAATCCATTACTATTTGTTGGACCTCTTCACATTCCTCGGACAATTTCCAACAATCCGTGGCTTGGTTTCGGCAAACACGCACAACCTTCTTATGATCCTACAATTAGGAGACAATATAATTAAGATATTTTACGTAAATACATAACAATACATATGCACAAGATAAAAAATGCTTACATAGGTTTGATAGATAGTACGAGCCCAGGAGTGCTTGTATCCAAATAGTGTTTTCGGTTCCGGAGCTTCACCCAAAATTCTACCACGTTTAAGGTCAGGTATCATGTCATTAATATGAGGAAGGTGGGAACCTTTAACTTTCACTTTGTCATTGCCCTTCTTCCCATTTCCTTGTGTTGGTTGTTGACTTGGCCCACCAACTTCTCTTTGGCTTGCTAATTGACTTGGAGGAACCACATTATCTTCATCCTCACTTTTCTCTTCATCTTGTTCATCTTGATCATCGTGCTCACGGATTACAACTCGACTACAGTCACCACCACTCTCCAAAATTATCCCTCTTGTCTCAGCCCCCAAACGCTTTTTGCGACCTTCATCTTTCCCTTGAGGAGGGAGAGATTGAGTAGTATCAAGACCGTCCTTCCTTCTTCTCTTAGTGACCACATCTTTAGTTTTTCTTTTGTTAGATTCCTTGGCTTTTGACCTATATCATAAGCACACGAAATGAATGTGAGACAACTCACTTTCAGTTTTTGTACCGGCATTGACTTACTTAAACTAACCACGCCGGTTAAATGCTCCGGCAGTGAACATTGACTATCGAGAATGTCGGTAGTCATATGTAATTCTCCTGGATATCAAAAGACTACTACGGGCACTCTCGAAATAAATCAATTCCATGCCGTAACTTTGTACCGGCAAACAAATCAATTCATGTATGTTTTAAGTCCACTACTGGCATGCTCGAATTATTACAAAAGAATGCCGGTACCCAAAACCGGCATATAATGCAACCCAAAATCTATGCCGGTACTGGTGACAAATTCATAAACTCTCCTGTATGTTTTAAGTCCACTACCGGCATACACAAATTATTATTAAAGACTGCCGGTACTAAAAACCGATATAGACTTCGACCCAATTTCTATGCCGGTAAGGAAAATTCAGTTTCAGGTGAATCTGGGGTTGGAAACGGCATTGCATTCATCCAAGATTGAATGCCAGAACACAAAACCGACACTGTATTCATACATATTCCAATGCCGGTACTTACTGAAACTCAACAGTTTCAGTTAGGTTTCGCGATTCTGACCTAAAGCCATTGCTATAAACCGATTTAAACACTCATAAAGTAGTTTAAAACCACTTACCTTCTCACAGAAGCCATGGTTGCGAGAGGTTGATTGTCCGAATCCGCTGCTTTTTCTTCTTCTTGCTCTTGAGCAATCTTAGCAATTCTTTGTTCGTGTTTTTGTTGACCTATCGATTTTGACGATTCGGCATTTGTTTTCTTTCGTGGAGGCATTTTTATGATTCCGGTAGGTTAATCGACGAAGAAATTTTTGAATCGACGATTAATTGACGAAAAACGGATGAAGAACGATGAAGATTTTTTTTTTCCGAAAATCCTAAACCTAATGAGTTCCGTAAGTAAATCGAGAATGGGGGATATGTATTTGGTTTTTAGATTTTAAGTTTTAGTAGAAAGGGTATTATAGTCATTTCATAACGTTTTTTAATTAACCAAAGGGTATTTTAGTATTTTCATACCCAAAAATCACCCCTTAGCACACACCATGGGTTGGGGGAAGTAATCAATATCCCCCAATTACTTTTTTTATCCCCGAATTGCGGGTTCAACTGATAAGGGGTGTCTAAATTTGCCGAAACTACCAGTTTACCCTCTAAAAATATTAATACTGCCAATTTACCCCATTAACTCTTAATAATAAAACCTAAAACCAAAATCAATTTCATTTTCATCTCCCTCTAAAACTGATTCTCTCTTCTCTTCTTCTCCCTTTTTTTTTTGATACCAAAACATCGTCGATTATCGACGATCCAAAAATGATTAATCGCTTCCTTTTTTCTATAAAATATCGTCGAAACCAACGCAAGTGAATCATCCTACTAACATGAAATTTCCTAGTGACGATAATCCCAGAATTGTTGAAGTGATTCGAAACAAAACGAAGAAAACGACTGAGGAAGACGAAGCATCTTTTATCGCACAAGGGGTGGAAATGGGTCGAATCAGGTACTTTTCTATCAACCCAATCCTCTAAACTAGGTTTTAGTAACATGCAATCGCTCAAAAATCGAAAATTTTGAAATCAAAATTTTTCGGGTTTCCCAGAATCGGATGATGTTAATGTACTTGTGAATCGATTGTGTTTAGAAACGGTTGATATTCTTGGTCACATACCCAATTGTCCTGCATGTCTTTTCTGGTTCGAGAAATTTGAACCAGAATCGGACAATGTTAATGTCCACATAGCCCGATTCGGTTACTATAGGGATAACCGTTTTTCTGTAACGTTTTTGTTGTTGTTAAAATCAGATTACATATGTGTCGACAAAATCCGATTGTGTAGCCTTTGAATTCTTATCTGCTTAGTCCATAATCGGATTACATGAGCACTTATAAAAACCGATTGTTGATTGTAATGCTAGAATCGTATTTTACATTGTAGGATCCAAATATCGCACAACGGTAAGAGTTTGCGAAATTATAGATAGAGCCTGCGAAGTTATAGAGAGAGTTTGCGAGAAGGTAGTGAAGCTTGCGAGAATGTAGTTTGGGCGCGAGATAATATGAGCTGTACCCCACTACATATGATCTGTCGTCCACTATGTAAACACCTATATAAAGAGAAAGGCAGGAGAGAGAAAGGGGAGGATTATTATTATGAGAGAATTTTCTATTGTGTAGTATTATCTCCTTCTTCTTCCCCAAAGAGAGCTCCAAATACTCATTAATGGAGTCTCATTGTAACTCAATTGTAATATCAACAATCATAGTGAAGAACCATGGATGTAGATCACAATGATCGAACCATGTAAAAAAACTCTTGTGTCCATCTTTACAATTCAAGCACTTTAATCTTTATTTTCATATCAAATAAGTTTAGATCTAGAAATCATAATCATGATAGTACAAGGGGTGTGTTGTGGTATTTCCTGCAACTACATACATGTTTATCGAGTAAACCGATTCTTGTAAGAGAAAATGCCCAAATTTTTTGTTCCTTTTTTTTTGTTAGAATCAGATTACATGAGCACTTATATAATTCGATTATTATGTGTTATGTTAGGAATCAGATTCTAAATGTGTATCGAGTAAACTGATTGTATACCTTGAATTCAAAGATATATATTCAATTTTATTGTTGTTTTTCGCGTATCTCCGTATTCTACAGGCCAAATAAGGGAAAGCAACAAAAGCAAGCCGAAAATAAATA
This sequence comes from Papaver somniferum, assembly GCF_003573695.1. Taxonomy (NCBI): domain Eukaryota; kingdom Viridiplantae; phylum Streptophyta; class Magnoliopsida; order Ranunculales; family Papaveraceae; genus Papaver; species Papaver somniferum. The sequence continues at coordinate 42,243,406 of NC_039367.1, read as the reverse complement.
TAAGAGGAAAAATGACTTTGATTCTCCTCAGAGTTTGAGACCTCATCGAGAGGGTGGTAAAAATTTAAATGCTTCCCACTGAAGAGGCTTGGGGAGTAAAGCCAAAGAGATCCGCATCAATGACCCACCACCTCAGGGGAGCAACCAACACAAGAAGAATCTGATTCCGATACACCTACTGAATAAGGAGGTGGTGATAGAGAAGTTGCTGAAGAAGAAAGTCGTGAGCAGGAAGTTAATGAAGAAGAAAGTGGTGGCAAGGAAGTTGATGAAGAAGAAAGTGAGGATGAAGGTGATGAAGAAGAAAGTAAGAATGAAGGTGATGGAGAAGAAAGTGAGAATGAAGTTGATGAAAAGATAGGAGAAGTTCAATAACAAGTATAAGTTTAACAACAAGTCCAAGGAGGATACGCTTAAGAACAAGGTAAGACAGATGGTAAGATTGATGCTCCAAATAAGAAGAAAGGGGACCACATGCCCCACCCAATGAAGATGTTTCCTCGCGGCCCTACTGATACCGTTTACGAGTTACCCAGTGATGGAGGAAATTTGTTATGGGGGTACAAAGAGAGTTGGGCCGCTGTCGTCTGTCATACCATAGTAACTACCTAAACCTTATGCTATGTAACATAAAACATTATCCGGGTAGTGTTTTGATTATTATCCATCAGATTTGTTTTGTTTTATAGGATCACAAGGATGTCGTTCGTCGTATGAAGCCAGGAACGTCAGGGACTATGATGAAGAATTGCCCACTGGAAGCACCAGAATCAACTATTAGAGAAGTTGGGGAAGTAGTCGAGCTAGTCAAATCTACGGTGTTGTTGCCTGCGGTCGACAATTTGGTTCTTGGTTATGACGAACCTCTTTGTTCCGCATTTGCCGAGAGATACTACGGGGAAACGGATATTTTGCATTTTCCGTTTGGCGAAATGACGATAACTCCAAATGATGCGAAGTTCATTACCGGGCTAAGCATAGAAGGTAAAACCGTAAAGCACAAAGGCTACGCGCAAGATCTTGAGTGGGACAAGATTTACACATGTGTTCCAACGGGATGAGGAGATGACCAAGTCACAGATGATAGTAGGCAAAGCAAACCAGAGGATATTCCATCTCTCGAAGTTGAGGGACCTCTTCGTGGGAACAAAGAAACTTCGTGCATAGGTAAAAGAGGTGACCAAGGAACGTATCTTCGCCACTGCAAATGTGTATGTCATCTACATCCTTGGATCTGTTATCTTTCCCGACGTTTCGGTCCCCGTGTGAATGCCCGCTGTTGCAACCATTTGACAAGATTCACGAATACTCTTGGGGCATTGCCATCCTTGCATACTCGTTGAACGAGTTGAGAAAGGCTTCCAGGGATGAAAGGAACCAAATCGGAGGGAATATGGATTTTCTGCATGCGTGGATATATTTGCACTTCCCGATATTTGCTGAAAGGGATTTTGAGAACAAGGATTGAGACAGTAACTTTTATGGGGACATGTACACCTACAACAGTAAGTGAAGTCCCAAGATGTAGATTATCTGAAGTTGAGACGCCAGTTGGACAACTTGACGACGAAAGATGTTGTCTTTGACCCTTACATGAAGGATTCGGCTAAAGGAAAAGGAAAGATGGTTGGGTGCGCCAAGCAAACTCATTATTTTGGATCTTTGTTTCACCCAAGAGGATATGTAATGTACAACCTGACCAGAGTCGCAAGACAATGTGGATCCGTACAAAAAATCCCAAAGGAGCACAATAAGTTTAAAATCAATGAGAAAAAAAGTGAGTCATTCGATAATGATATTGAGATTGTTCACCGTCCTTTACCATCAAGTGAATATTAGGAAGACAAAAGGTTCGACGGATATGGTATGGAGGGTTGATCGAAAACAGATGATGAGGCAATTCCGGTTTACATGTCGTGGTACCTCAATGTTTCGCATACTCGAGTGATACGAGTAGATGAGAGGTCCCAGATAGAGGACAAAGATACAACTCTCGAATAACTGGTGTGTATTGTTACTCAATTACAGTTTTGTTAATTGTTTTAGCATTATTTGTTGAATGTTTGTTGTTTAAAATGGAAACAGAGAAGACGAGTCATGCACTTGATAACCCAAGCAAAGCTAGATATCAGGAAAGGGAAAAATATTAAGGCCAATGAAAATATGATTGCTGAATTGAACAAACTCGAAGATGTAGAAGCGGGTGCAAAGTTTGGGGAACCGGTGGTGGAGGAGCCAAAGAAAAAGAGGTAGAGAGTCACCACAAAAAGGAATTTTGAAGGTGCATCGAGCAGCGCCCAACCTGCTAAACGAAGACGAAGTGGTCATGGTCGTGGTCGTGGTCGTGGTGGGGATATTCATGAATAAATGGTTTCAAGCTTATGTCTTTAAAATGGATAATTATGGAGTCAAAACTTATGTCTTAAACTTATTGTTGAATTATGTTTGGTTATATTCCTAATTTATGAATGACTGAATCTGGTTTCTTTTGAAAATTGTTTGTGTTTGCCTAAGACGCGACAAAAGAACCAACTACAATGTGTGTGTGCATAAAATGCAGGATTCTGACAGTTTTTCTATCAGAATCGGTTTACATGTACATAAAATCCGATTCTGACAGTTCTCTAGGGGTACACTTTCAAAATCGGGTTTTGTGGGTGCACCATGTAGACCGATTCTGAAAATTTTGTTCACCTGGTTTGTAAGTGTTCAGAATCGGTATATACAGATACTTTTAAAGTCTGATTCTGAGAAAACAAAATAATCCAGAGTTTTGATAACCTTAAGAATCGGTCTATGTGGGCATTTCAATTAATCCGATTCTTGTGAGGAAAAGTGATAATTTTTCTGTATTTTTTTTGACAAGAATCGGATTACAAGTGAAATATTAAAAATCGATTGTTTAGAGGCAGATTTTGATAACCTTCATAATCATTTTATGTGGACATCACATTTAATCCGATTCTTGCAAGGAAAAGTGTCACCTTTTTTGTAACTTTTTTTTGCCAAGAATCGGATTACATGTGCAATATTAAAAACAGATTAATGAGAGGCATATTTATATGATTTTGCAAGGATAGAATCGGTATATGTGGACACCCCTAAAATCCGATTGTGTGAATTGAATTCGAAAAAAATAGTTGTTGAGTCTTTATCTGTATAAGGACAACCTCTTTGAGACACTCCCACATCACATACACTTAGCGTAGAAAATGAAATGGGATCCGGGAGTAGATAAGCAGCTCGTGAAATGGGAACCGTATGAATTTGTGTCTCGTTAAATCATTTGCTAATACGTTCTGTGAACGTACGAATGAAATCTATTCAATGTTCTGGAAGAGAGTTAAAGAGTTCTTTTATGGGCGTACCGCGAATCCCAATAACCGCAAATGGAGAGACTTGGAATTTCGATTCAACTACATAAAAAGTGCAATGTAAGAGTATGTTAAAGTTAGAAATATGGTGTACCAACATCATCCACAAGCTCCTCTTAGGGAAAAGTGAGTAATCCGATAATATTTATACTTATGACATCGTTAAAAATTCGCATACTAACATTTAAAAATTCATTGAATTTCAGCTGGAACGTTTCAATGGGCTATGGAGAATTCATAATGGGGAAATTAAGTTCATTCACCACAAAGAATATACGACGTTGTACCGACGTGCTCAGAGGTTCATTGACGAACATTTGATGTGTCGAATTCTAGAATTCCCATACTGAATCCTATATATGTAATGAGCTAATTTCGTAAACTATGTAATGAATATTTTGTTTATGAAAGTATGTGTGGACATCCATAAACACCGATTTCACCAATCAGTTTATCTGGGTATTGAAACAACCCGATTCTGGGTTTATATCATCATTTGAAAAAACTCAACCCAGAATCGGTTTACAACTATACTAACATCAACCGATTTTGGTTCGAGTTTTAAAAAAAAAATTAAAATTTTTTCAAGTTTTGATGATGAATTAATGGTAGTTGATTTCAAGGTTGTTTTGCCATTTAATAAAATAGTTGGATAAGGGGTTATCCATTTTACTTCAAAATATTCTTTTTTGTCTTGTAGTCGTAGGCCCCAATAATCACACTAGGCCCCAAACTAACCAGGAAATAGATGACCTGTTCATTTTTAAATTTTGTCCCACTAATAGGTAACATATATCTTAAATAAGGGAATATTTCTAAAACTACACTTTTAATTGATTATTGTTAGTATAAAAAATATGTATAATTTCATAGCCATGTTTATATTCGTTAGTAGGTTTATTAAAATGCTTTTCAATGGTAAAGAGTTTACGAATATCCGTGGTGTAGTTTGAGAGATAAGTAATTTCAAAATTTTACTATTTATTATCCATAACGGTATAATTGTAATAGATATATACTCCATGCTCTTCCCTATCTTAAGAATTGTGCAAATTTTAACTAGTTCATCTATTTAGAGCATCTCCAACAGGAGTTTCCAAAATTCCTAGATTTCAGGCCACCTAGGATTTTTACAATTTTTGCAAAAAAAACTTCTCCAACGGAGATGTGAAGCAAAATATCAGGATGATTTGGTGTGTTAGTTGTTAAGACATCCTTTAATCCATCCTCTAGTTTTAGAGGTTCTTGTACATGATGTGATAAATCTAGTCAAAATATCTAACCAATCAAATTAATGGTAAATCAATCGAAATTAGTTCAACCAATTAGATAAATACAACTAAATTTCAATAACAATCTACACATCTTCCGGTCGGAGATAGTGTCTCTCAAATTCCTAAAATGTAGGAAATTTTGGATTTCACATTTTGTAAGGATGCCTTTCGATACAAATATCACGTAGGATACACATCACAACCCATTAGAGATGCTCTTAGGGACGAAGGGACTACTACTATTATATATATATATTTTATTATATACAAAAAAAATTGTCCCAGGTGATAATGTAAGGATAAAAGTGTGAAGGGATGCCAAAACCATTTGGCCATCCTGTCGGTTTCCAAAAGACGACACGCAACTCAGTATGGTCGTAAAATTGTCCGTGGTGTGGAAACATCCATTTCAAGGACGAATGCCAAAGAATGATGGTAACACAGTTCTTTCATTTATTTCAGTCTTGTCGTTGGTTAGTTTAGTTCGTAAACACACCCCTTTGTTTTCTCTCCTCTGCCCTTAATCCTCAGTCAGCAGCAATTTTGTATCTGAATTTCCTCCAGTAGCTTCTCAATTTTCCTGAGTGATTTCTACAGATGGTTTGCTTTTAGGATATTTTTAAGGGTTGGTGGTGAGTTAGATAAAGATTTCAATATCTTCATGTGTTCCGTATGATGTAACGAAAAGGGTTTTCTTTTTAGGCTTCTCTCAGTTAAGATTTTAGATTTATAGAGTTTTAGGTTGGTGATGAAAAGAAAATTAAAAGGATGAAGGATTTCCCAGGGACACCTGGGACTTTTACTGCACTTACTCTTAGGGTTTTGCAGTTTTCATTTGCAGCAGGTTCAATTGTGTGTATGACAACTACACCTGGTTTCTTCGAATACACAGCTCTCTGGTATATCTTTACTCTACTACTTTGTAATGCGCTTTTTTGTGTAGTTAGAATTTTGCCTATAGATATAATTTTCAATGTGAATTGGTTATTTGGATAACATGAATTAGTTAAGCCTCACTATCGATGTTGTCATAATGTTTTGTTCGATTATCGGGAGTTTGGGTAGTCTGATTGTTAGAAAATGTGTTGGGAGTAAGGTACTTTTCTAGTTCCTCGCTTAGTAGGTTGTTCTGATTAGTATCGGGATCAATGCATTGTGTCAACTACTAAGCCATTCTCATTAGTTTGGGGATCAATGTGTTGTGTCAACTTGATAAGTAGCAAGCGTAAACCAAGTTTATAGTGCGTAAGGTGGATTTGTATCATAACTAGTGTGTCCATAGAAGAAAGTTAAAACTTATAGTTGCAGATCCAGTATACACCATTAGTCCTATATATGCCGTTGAATCGTCATGTCAGAATTCTTTTTGACCCCATGAGGATTTGATTAATCGAGTAAAAAGAACGAGTTGGCATATTATCCATTTTCCTACCATTCCAAGTTTACTACCACCAGGTTGAAAACAATAGTCACAAAGAGTAAAATCTGGAAATCATTCGGAAGAAATTGTTGGATATCTTATTCGTCCTAGTCATCTGCACATCCCACTAGTTGGTGGTCATGGCTATTATCCTAACAAAATATTGATATTATCAACCTTCAATGTCAAATTGACAAACCTCATATTTGTTCTATTTCTATGTTGTGTCTATGTCGGGATCATTAATATCGACTACCAAGGGATCATTAATATCGACTACCAACATTGTATCCTGCAGCTATTTGATTGCATCAATGGGTTTGCAAGTTATATGGAGCTTTGGGATCGCATTATTTGATGCAAAAGCATTGATTACAAAGAAGATCCTTCACAATCTTGTTTTGGTTAGCCTCTTTGCGATCGGGGACTGGGTCAGACTCTAATAAGTCTTTTTCCTTCTCACTTATGGTTTTTGGTCCGGCAACAAACTTATTTTGCATCAAATTGAGGCCTTATCTGATGGTTACTGATTAATGATACAGGTTACAGGAATGCTGTCTCTTGCAGCTGCATCAGCTTCTGCTGGATTACTTATTTTGTATTTCAGAGATCTAGGAAAATGCCAAAGTGACTGCCTGAAATATTGGATGTCCATCACCCTAGCTTTCATGAGTTGGGTAATGATTGAAATATCTTCTCTTATAATGTTTTGGCTTTTGGCTGCGGGTTAGCCCTTTAACAGGGGCTCGTGGTTTCTCATTTCTCTAATTGTAATGCACTTAGTGTACGGAAATGTAGAGAGAGAACTTGTGTTCAGAAAGATAAAGTGAAAAATACTATACTCCATAGTTCATTGTAAACTACAGTTGATATATGCCTATATATGTTCGACTTTAGTACCCTTGTTCTTGATGATGAACATGGATAACAGTCAAACACATACATCATGTTAGAACTTTAGTGACGGCGAACATGACCAGCAAATTCATATCCTAATGGAGAGGTCACAAATGATAAATGGTTCATGGTTGCATTTGGTACTTGTTCATTGGTCATAATTTACAGGTGAAAAATCAGCCTGCCTTGAATCAGCACCATCCTTACGGCCATTTAATACTAGTAGGATCCAAAAGTGGAAGCCAACTTGGTATTCTAATTTTCTGATTCATGCCCAGAGTTTTTCCTTTCCGGAGCCAGGAAAATGTGGAGATAAATCTACCAAAGCGACTTGGAGAGTGGACTGAATCGAGATAAGGTTACACCAAAATTTTTATCATTCATGGGAAAAATCTCATCACGAGTGCGAATAGTGTTGAGCCTCAAGTACCTTTGTTCGGGTGACTCGTTGGGTAGGTTCCTTGGCTAGCAAGGGAGAGGTACCACCCCAATGGTTTGTACCCAAAGCGCTATGGCAAGTATCAAAGCGCTGAAAGATCTTGGGGTAAACAAGCAAAGAAACTTTAAGCTGCAATTAAGCTGCGAGTTTCAACCCATATGAAGTCTGTCCGAAGCTGTTGCCCTTCCGCCACTTCCTTCCGCCATTAGGTGGCATTGATCTTGGCTATTGATTCAACAAGTGAGATGATGCTGGGAAAACATGTTGCCCATTTATGTGTGTTATGTGAGATGGTGGACAAATTTGGGGTAAGGATAGGAATTAGGGGATAGGAAACAATTTTGAACCCCTCCTCCCCCAACCCCCAAGAATCCTCTGCCTGTCTGCCACTCTCATGTTACTACTACAGTCGCCAGTATGGTTCAGTGGTATAATTATTGGCCAATCGGAAAAATTAGAATGACTTATTGATAGAAAATTTATTACGAGAAATTAATGGGACATCAGCAAATTTAGATTGTTGGATGTATTTCTGACTCTAAATCACAGCCACCTCTTACTAGAGTTGGCTTTAGCTATCGACTAATTTTATGCGAGGGTATATTTGGAGTTTGGACGCCTCCTTGTGACTAACTTAGCCACGAGCTCACGATCTGCTTTATTGTACCAAAAACAAAAACACGGTGTCCCTTATTTATTTTTATTTTTTTTTGCTTAATCACATATATTTTTATTAAAATGAAGAGCCAAAATACAAAATGTTTCTTATAAAAAGGAGCTTACGGAATAATAAACAAAGGATGGAACTCAAATGAACAGGCTAGCAAATCCTATAATAGACAATATTGAGCATTTCAACTCCTTTTAAGAAACTGGGCCTTCCATTATGGATTATTCTTTCACCAGCTCTCAGGCCTGCTCCTCTTTTGGCTAGATCATCTGCAGAAAAATTAACTTCACGGAAACAGTGTTGAAAGATGATGTTCTCCGAATTTTGCTTTGCATTTAGCCATCTTGCTCTAAACATCCAAGGAACACAATCATTGCAGAAGTCATTAATAACAGTTTTTGAGTCTGATCTGATTATTACCTTTTGAGCTTTCAACACAAAAGCCCATTCAAGTGCATAGATCACTGCAAGAATCTCTGCTATATAGTTTGTTGCAGTCCCTACTCCCCCTGACATTTCTCCAATGACCTCACATGAAGAATCCCTGGCAATGATACCAAAACCAGCTGCACCAGGATTACCAAATGAAGAGCCATCACAACAGAATAATATAAAATTTTGATCTGGGGCCTTCCAAAAGCATTCTTTGATGTAACTGTATTTGATTTGTCTAACACCCAGTTGGAAAATATCAATAATATGCTGATCATAGCTTTGTCCCCATTTGGTGTCTTTCATCCTGAAACCACCCTCATATACAAATTGCCATATTTTTCTTTTAAATTCATTGAGCTGAGGAGATTTTTCTTCAAAGAGCTTCTTGTTCTTTTGAAACCACAGTTCTTTTATAATAGAGCAAGCAACAATCATCCATACTTCTTTACTCAGAGGACTCTTGTGGTGAGCTAATTTGCAGACATCAATAAAGGATTGAGGAATCTCAAATTCAAAGATTGAACAGATCCAAGCCCATGCATTTATACTAAACTGACATTTCCACAGTGTGTGTTCCATACAGTCTTGCTCTGCAGTGCATATGCAACATCTTGAGACTACTTCAAAACCATTCTTTATCATCACTTTATCATCCACATAAATTTGTTGTTGTAGTTTCCAAATATTGCTTGCAATAGCTGGATGTAAAAATGGTTTCCATATGTAAGCAGGCCAATTAACTTTTGGTTCTCTTGACCTAATTCTTTCCACAGCTGCGGATGTTGAAAATTTGCCTTTTAAGTCAGCACTCCATACCATAATATCCAATCCACCACTAACATCAGGGAGAGTAGTTGAGTTAAAATATTGCACCAGTTCATCAGGAATGCTCTAGGTCTTGCCATCAAGTAATTCACTTACCTTCATGTCAATGTTGCTTTTAACAAAATTGTTAAAGCCAATATCATTTATGAGAGGCTTATCACCTATCCAAGTATCAAACCATACTGATATTCTTGAGCCATCACCAATGCACCATCTGACTTCATCTTGCAGTGTAGACCAAGCCCATTTCAGTCCAGGCCAAACAGATGATTGCTTCTAATTTGTATTTCATTGACCATTTTTATCTGTATACTTTGCAATGAAAAACATAGCCCATTCTTCTTTTGAGTTTAAAATTCTCCACATCATTTTCATTAGCAATGCTTTATTTATTGTTTCCAATCTTCTTATGCCTAATCCAACTTCACTAAATGGTGTGCACACCTTTTTCCATGCCAATGTTTTGAATTTTCTGACATCTGCATCCCCTGACCATAAGAAGTTTCTTATGATTCTTTCATATATCTTAGTCACTGAAGCTGGCCACTTATAAATTGCCATGTTGTATATGGGCACACTACTCAGTATTGATTTGATTAATACCAACATGTCCTGAAAAGATACCAGTTTACCCTTCCACACAACTAATTTGTCTTGAAGAATTTCTACAATGGGACATACCATGGATACTGTGACTCTACCTGGAGCAAGCAGTACTCCAAGATATTTATCAAGAAATTTAGCTACACATATTTAGTCTTCCACTAATAATATGTTTTTGTGCATTACTTACTCCATCTATGAAACACTTGCTTTTTACCCTATTAATACATTGCCCTGAACTAGACTGGTATTGATCAAGCAGTTTCATAAGATTTTGTAGACTTTTTTTTAGCTCCATTACAAATATAAACACATCATCAGCAAAGAATAGATGGGTTGGATGAATACCTTTTTTTACCACCATAGGCATGATTTTTCCTTCATGAACCAAATGAGAAATATTTCTGCTCAGCACATCTTCCATTAGAATGAATAATAAAGGTGATGAATCCACATGGTCCACCATTCACCATTATAGAAATTCTTGCAGAGTTGAGAATATTTAATAACCATTGACACCAAGAAGCAGAGAAGTCATATTTAAGCAGAACTTTAACAAGGAACTCCCAGCTGACAGCATCATATGCTTGTGAAATATCTAATATCAGTCATACATTTCCCCCTCTTCTCTTTTTCTTCATTTCATTGATCATTTCAGATGCTAAGAAAACTTGTTCATGGATGTTTCTCCCTTTGATGTAAGAAGTTTGTTGGGGAGATACAAGCTTTCCAATTATAGTACTCATCCTTGAAGTAATTAGCTTAGTAATAATCTTGAAGAGACATTGCTTAATCCAATGGGCCTGAATTGAGCAGCAGTTTTTGCACCTTGACATTTTGGCAGTGTTGATAATGGATTTTCATTTGAGGCTAAAATTGTAAAAGCCAAAATTACGCGCTGACATCCTGCAAAGGATAAAGCCACTAATAAAATGATGAATACTTCTTCACTTCGCTAATTCATCCAGGTTGGAGCATGTAGCAACAATATCTTATACCCTGTGAATTTATAACGTTATCAATTAATACATGACTAGCCTTGTATTTCCTGTTCCGCTGAACTCTCATTATTAGTGCGGCATGACGACTGAGTGTTGCTCTCAGCAGAGTAACATGAATCTCCAAACATTGATAATGAGGTATGCACGAAATACTCGTACAGGCTACATCTCTCGGTGTGTTATACTAGCCCGATTAAACATATTTGAATATGGATTGTCCATATCAGTCTCAGAAACAATCACGGCCACACAAGTCGGCCGCACGATTTAACTAGCCTAGACGATCCTCAGCAGGAGCAGGCTACTACATTAATGACCACCAGCAGGCCCATTTATGCCCTGGTCGGTCGAATACCTACCATGCCTCCCAAACTACCACCGAACACCAGCTTGAAGTTGGATGTCCAGACTGGTATGGAGCAGCTTGGAGGAATCGTACAAACAAAGTCCGCCTATGGCAGTATCAAGTTCATCACCTCCGTCCAACTTCACCGGCGTGGTTGGACGGCGTGGATCATCCCAAAGTCGGTCGAACAAACGTTGTGGTGTACACCAGCGGACCTTCTTCCTACCTGCATGACCGACTCTTCCTTAACCTGACCAGATTGCAATATACGTTTGTCCGAAGTTGTGTCAGCGTGAAGAATTGAGGATCGCAGGAAATTCCACTAAAGGTCCCAAATTGATCACGACCATCCAATTTCACCGGCATGATTGGATGGCTTAGATCGGACCCAAAGCCACCAGGCAGGTATTGGCGCGTTCACCACCGGCCCAACATGGGCCCCACATGGTCGGCCTCCCCAAAAGAGAAGCGTGGCTTGACAATTTGTCCAGCCAAAGCAGCGTGGACGTGAAACCCTAATTAGGGTTTGCGTGTGTCGCAAATCAGTCTCAACCATCCATCTTCACAGGCATAGATGGAGGGTGTAGATGTAGATTCAAAGTGCCCAAAGCATGTCAACAAAATCACCGTGGGCCCCCTACATACATGACTAATCGGTCAATACCAACTATGGTTGTCGTCTCGATTTGTGCGCCCAAACTAGGCATGACCACGCGTTTTCAACTGCAAATTAATCTCGACCACTCAACTTTGCCGGACAAATTGAGTGGCTTAGATCACATCTTCACGGGACAGTAAGGTACGGACGTGTACACTGGCCTGCCGACTACACGCCTGACTGATCGGCCAAGACCGACCATGGTTGGTCATCTCGAAACGCGCGCCCGAAGTAGGCACGACGTGCGGTCTTCAATTCGTTTGCGGCATGGGATTTCTGTCGCAAATCAATCTCAGCGGCTCCTCTTTGACAGACAAATTGAGTGGCTTAGATCGCATATCCATCGGATAGTGAGGTGCAGACACCTACACCAGCATGCCGTCTACATGCATGCCCAATCGGCCCTGCCAAAAACGTGTCTCATGCTTGGATTCGACCAAGCTAAAGGTTGGTGTTCGAGCACCTCCTAAACCCTAATCCGACGGTCCCAGGGAGGTATCACCACGATCACCGTCCACCACTCTTCCACACAAAGCGATCGGCCAAGTCAGGACTTACCTGTACAACCTCCAAACGATAACTCGAAGATGGCTGGACGTGATGCTATTTTAAGATGCTTAATCCGCGACTTACTCCGTAAAGCCTCAAAACAGCGATGCTTCACACATGCTGAATATATTCGATGCATTACCTGCATAAAATACACACGATACTTCACAAGTATCGACTTCCTAGATAACTTAGTTATTTAATCTAGCATCACATGCTACCTTTTGTGGGTCCCACGATCCACACATTCGAGACATCAAACATGTCACAAACTGGGGGATACTTACTGGGGTATTGGTCTGGCGGTTTACAGCGTGCAGCGCACAACGCGCCATCACAAGAACGTGTCAGGAAGACATGGACGGTTAGTGATGATGGGAGAAGTGGGCAAGAATGATCGTGTGACACTAACACACGCAACTCCACTACTCCATCACTCTACTTTATCCACTTCCCATGAGAGATGTGGGTTAGGCTCAATGACTTGTATAAATAGGTTCTCCTCCCTATTTACAAGACAAAACAAGACAACAGAAACCAAGTGTTGATACAATCGTATTCAAACACCAGAACTGATAGCTTATATTCTGCAAGCCAGTTCAGCTTTCTGATACAAGTCATACACAACCAACACCTTCACAATCTCAACACCTTCTTCGTTTCCCTCCCTAAGATCAATCTCCTTCACTTTGTGACCGAAGCAAGTTTGGGACGGTCATTTATTGGTTTTGGCCAGAGTTGTACAGATTGATTTCTCGAATCTAAAGCACTCCCGTGCAGTGCATTTGTTTAGGGTTTAGATTCATTTCTCATCCACACACCCCAAATTACCAAAGCCGGCAGAAATAATTTTCACCTATAAACAATTGGCGACCACAGTGGGAGATTAATCTCTCGGTTGCAAAATTGAATTCTCAATATTCATTCCAACCTTCTCAATTTTGGGGATAGATCTTGGTTTCGATTCAATCATTAACCTATTCATCTTCGGTTTTCATCTCGCGATGTATCTTCACCCGCTAGATTCTTCGGAAACCATAAATGATTCAGATATCATGGGAAGTGTGGATAGAATGCTAGAGGATGTCCTGGCAAATCAAGCTGGTATCGCTAGAAGGAAGAGCGAAACCTTCCGCCTTTTGAATGATATAACAACTCAATTACAAGAAATATCGGCAAGCATTTACCCATACAATGAAAGAAATGTTGAATCCTTATCTAAAAGTCATGCCTTTACTAATGGAGATACAGAGAGAGCGCGCAGCCACAGGGGACTCAAGAAAGACGAACAACATGGTCCAACTGACGACAGAGACTCGAGACAACTCCATAGAAGAAAAGACTTGTCCGTGATTCCACAACGTCTGTCGGATAAAGAAAAGGAGCATGTAGCTTACGGAGCCTTGCTGGAAGATTTGTATCTCAAGACTCTTGCCGAAGCTCAGAAGACTGCCCAATCCACAACGACCTTTCAACCAAGTGAAGAAATGCTCGAGGAAGGAGAGATCAATCAAGGAACACGTGAGTACAGAGGATGGGGGAGTTCAATTCATTCACTCAGCAGTAATATTACGACGCCTTCCGCATTCCGTCACCCGGTCAAGCGATCCGCGGATATGATGACACACACTGGTCTTCCAACTCCGTTTCCGAAGCGTGCTTCACATCAAAGCCACATAGAGATGTCACGACGTCCACTAGCGCAAGAACAGCTAGACTCAAGGTACCTGCATTTCCCGTTCCCAATGAAAAAGATTTTGGAGATGTTGGAGGCGTGGGTACAAAACGGAGAGGTGGAGCTGCCTCCTGTATGGCGTCCACCGACCAATCAAGAAATAATGGATCCGAGATATTGTCATTATCACCGGTTCCTTCACCACCCTACCAGTGAATGCAACGCCTTGAAACGCATTGTTCAGAAGAAGCTTAATTCAGGAGAGTAGCTTTCCCTCTCTGAAAATTAGTGCGGACGATTTCCTTGGAGAGGTTGCTCGGGAAGATTCAGTTTCGTGAAAATGAGGCTCCAAAGAGCAAGTAAGTTCTATCAAACAATTTTACGACAAAGATAGTTTTAGAATTTACTGGGGACTTGACATCCCACACACAGAGAAAGAGATTCGATGATCAAAGATCATGTTTGTTTCCTTTTCACACGATGTTTACAATTTCATGTGACATGTATAATCATTCGTAACCAAGATGCAAATTCTATTTAGAATAATCTCTTTCAGAAAATCAATTGTTCACAAAACTATCTCAAAAACCAATTCAAAAAATTCAACCACCTATTAGTTCAAAACCTGAAATCAAATTGTGAAAGGAAATCCTCACAATCACTCAAAAGCATCTAAAGAAAGAACACAAGTAGGCGGCACGAATCCTTCAAGGAAAGTCCTTTAGCAGCAACTCATCCTTCTGAGCAAGAGCAGCTTTCATCCTTTGGAGTGCGGCGTGTTTCAGCTTCAACTCCTTAGACAACTTTTCAACCTCTTCTTCCTGGCGAGAAATACAGTATGCAGAAGGAGCTTCGTCTTGCAATTTATGAAGCTCCTGGATTTCAGAGAACCCTTTGAATAACCAAGGAACGTTGAAGTCGTACTGCACAAACACGTCCCGATGGCACTTCCAGTCTTCAATCACCTCCTCAGAAACACTGCGAACGGTCGTGACGCTCATCCCGTGAATGGAGAATAAAGCTTCTTGGACGCGATTTCCAATGCAAGGCGACTTTTGAGCTTCGTAGTGGTAGCAAAGTGGTTGTGCTTCTTCCATATCACCATGTATAACTCCTCGAACTGAGCTGGCACACTGAATCCCCCAACCAACACATGATCTGCATGAGGGGTATCAAAGGGAGGATCGAAGATAGCCCCATGAACAACAGGTTACCTTGCCAATACTTCATCAGGAACCTTGTCAGCTGCAAGAGGACTTTCAGAAGAAGTCACCATGACTGCCTTATCAATAGGAACCTGCTCAGGAAGATCTTTAAGGGGAGTCGCCTCAGCATTAGCAGATGTTTCCTCTCCTGCATTCCTCCGGATGTCCACTTCACTCTGAATGTTGATTTCCGTCACGACCTCGTCTACAAGCTCACTAAGGTTACCACTTGGGGAGGCATTCCGTTCAGTCGAGCTTGCACCATCTTTGTCATTATCTTGAAGAGGATCAGTATCACCAGACCTCTCCTTAAAAGCATCGCCAGACTTCTCATGAAGACCAGCATCGCCAGACTTCTCATGAAGACCAGCATCGCCAGACTTCTCATGAAGACCAGTATCGCCAGACCTCTCGTTATGACTACGAGCCATTCTTGCGAAAGCATTTTCTTTCGAGATTCCCTGATCGCCAACAAAGGATTACGTTTAGTGAAAGTTGCTCAGGAAGAACGAAATCAAGGGATCAAACAGAAAGAAATTTAAAATACCTGCATATTGGAGGAATTGAGGATCACCGAACCACATGCCTGCTTCTTACACCTCACTCCTGCTTGGGGACTGCAGTCATCAGCTCTGGTTCGTTAACCTGGGAGTGGTTTCAATCGAAAATGATCCTTCAAAACGTCAGAAGATGGTTCGCCGCGGGAATCTGTCACAACCTCCTCTGAGAATTTCTGAAAGGTTAAAAATTGGTCCCTCCAAAATTCCTTATACATGTCGGTTACCGCTGGTTTTCTTCCGATAGGCCAGAAAGAAAGACTCTGCACTGACAAAAATGTGTCACCATTAAGAATGTCCGTGAAAAGTTCTTTTGGAGCCTTCAACGGACGAAGAAATGGAACACCCTGGTCAATTCTCATTTGCCGAGCAGCCCTGTCAATATTGCACGGAGTCGCAGTAAATTCTTCGTCAAATAAAGACGGGACATATCCCGGAGTGCAGCTTCGCAAGTAAATGAGTTTTCCTAGACTTGAGGTTTCAGCATCAGTACGCAACACAGCATCAGGAACAGTAGAAAAAGTAGTTGTCTGAACAATGGAAGGGTGGATCGGCCCCCATGGATGAAAATCTATGGAGGACTCGTTGTCGAAGACATCCACGAGCTTCACACCGGTTTTAGGACGTCTCTTCTGCCAACGGAGTATTCTCGAACCACCATACAAACTGCTGAGTGAAGTCGCGGGAACATGAGCATAGCTTTTGAAATGTTCCCATAAAAACGCCTGAAGAAAAGCAATGTGGATATGCGACTCCACCTTCTTATACCCATTGGAAGCATGCATGTCCGTCGTTAAGACATCCAGATGAGAATACAGTGATCCAAGAAGCAAGGCACCTAGGGGAAGGACCTCACCTTTTGCCATCCTTATAGCAAACATAACAAGGTCTCCTCTTCTGGTCTTTCTTCTAGAACCGTCGTCGAATATGTCTCTGGATAACCACAAAGACAGGAATGCAATCACGCTGAGATCGTCTTCCAACTCCTGACCGGGTTTCGGGTCTGCAGGAGACCACTCCGACGCCCACCAAGTGTAAAAGAATTTCGCGTCTTTCTTCTCCTTCTCCAGATCATCGAATTCTCCCGCCTTTCGAAGTATAGCATTATAATCACGACGTTCTGCATCAGAAAGTTTATAGAAGAAGCTTCCAGCGACAGGCAGGTTCATCAATCCATTTACGCTTTCCAGAGTAATGGTCATCTCTCCCCATCTACATATGTCTGTATGAGTAGAGGGACGCCACCGAGAAATGAAAGTGATCAAGCCTGCAACATCTTTCTTAACTTGAAGAGTGGCGGATGCCATGACCGCATCAAGGATTTGCGCTTTGATCAAATTAGCCTTAATACTCTTATTATTCAGCATGCGCCTCATCCATCCTTCATAAGGACCCAGCGGGGTATGACAAATCTTGAAGTCAATAGGTGAAGGTGGATACTCATTTCTCCGAAGACAGAATCTCATCACAAGTGCTGAAGAAGAGGATGGATCAGCTTCCATATTTTCTGAACCAGAGAGCAGGACTATCTTGTGAGAAGGATGTTTTCTAATGTTCGGAAAATACACGGTGAACAACTCATCATCTATGTTTGGCATATCTTTGAAGCTGTCAACACTCCCTGACTTGGTATCAACATTATCCCCAGAAGACATCTTAACAGGAGCCCTTTTGTTCATTCTACAATAAAAGGCAGGGGAGTCAGTACTTGCATGAAAACGCATGGGATCTGTAGTCAGACACGACAGAACACACATTCACGTTGGAGTACACAAGGCTGGGACAATCATTCAAACAAGGCTGGTATTGGGCCATGCAAGCAAGATTGATATCATGACAGTAGGCTGGTGTTGGGTCACGTCAAGCCGGTATTGGTCATCAAAGTCACAAGTTTGGTGTTGGGTCACGTCAAGCCGGTACAGGACCGATCAAGGTCACAAGTATGGTATTGGGACACGTCAGCAAGCAAGACCGGTCGAGGTCACGAAACTGGTATAGGGTCGATGTTCAATCAGGCGTACATAGTGGGACTCACGTTCAACCGAGCATATATGGTGAGGCCCGCATTCATTCGCACGTATTATAACACGGTTTTCTTTATTCATGGGAGTCGTGTCTACGAAATTCAAGCCAAGGGTTTTTCAAGTTATAACCTAAAAGCTAGGTTTTGCATGCAACAATGAAAAGGAAGCAAAAACAACATGTTCATGGATTCGCGGATTGTTTTACTAAGCAATCCTGGCAATATCGACGGTTTTGCTAACTAATCATGATATATCTTGCAAAAAGAGTTTACCTAAGAAATTAAGGTTTGCAAAAAAAAAACGTGAGAACAAGGGAGAACGGACGAAGTACCTACCTTGTGCGTGTGCGGTGGCAGCGGCAAATTCCGGTGACGGTAGCAACGGCGGCAACGTCAGCGGGAGCGGCGGTAGGAGTCACGGACGGGAGCTGCCAAATAAAAAGAAAATGCGTGAGAAAATAAAAAGGGGTCGGTCCCTTTTATAAGCAAACAATTGGAAGAATCTCAATAGAACAAGGATTCCTCTTTTGATTGGATTCCTCTTGTGATTGGATTCCTCTTTTGATTCAGACGCCCAAGGAAGGAAACCGGTCCCACCCAAAAATTCCATACTTGCACGGCACGATCACATGGACAATTGCTAGCAGTCGGTCAAAGTCCTTCCGGGTAAGCTTCCTTTATCTTGTCTTTCTCACATAGGTATGTCACCGTCTCATGCCTACCCCACAATAGTGTAACCATTATATGCTAGGCAGGGGACTTAATGTTGATGGTGGATTTTCATTTGAGGCTAAAATTGTAAAAGCCAAAATTACGCGCTGACATCCTGCAAAGGATAAAGCCACTAATAAAATGATGAATACTTCTTCACTTCGCTAATTCATCCAGGTTGGATCATGTAGCAACAATCTCTTATACCCTGTGAATTTATAGCGTTATCAATTAATACATGACTAGCCTTGTATTTCCTGTTCCGCTGAACTCTCATTATTAGTGCAGCATGACGACTGAGTGTTGCTCTCAGCAGAGTAACATGAATCTCCAAACGTTGATAATGAGGTATGCACGAAATACTCGTACAAGCTACATCTCTCGGTGTGTTATACTAGCCCGATTAAACATATTTGAATCTGGACTGTTCATATCAGTCTCAGAAATAATCACGGCCACACAAGTCGGCCGCACGATTTAACCAGCCTAGACTATCCTCAGCAGGAGCAGGCTACTACATTAATGACCACCAGCAGGCCCACTTATGCCCTGGTCGGTCGAATACCTACCATGCCTCCCAAACTACCACCGAGCACCATCCTGAAGTTGGATGTCCAGACTGGTATGGAACAGCTTGGAGGAATCGTACAAACAAAGGCCGCCTATGGAAGTCTCAAGTTCATCACGTCCGTCCAACTTCACTGGCGTGGTTGGACGGCGTGGATCAGCCCAAAGACGGTCGAACAAGCACCGTGGTGTACACCGGCGGACCTTCTTCCTACCTGCATGACCGACTCTTCCTTAACCTGAACAGACTGCAATATACGTTTGTCCGAAGTTGTATCAGCGTGAAGAATTGAGGGTCGTAGGAAATTCCACTAAAGGTCCCAAATTGATCACGACCATCCAATTTCACCGGCATGATTGGATGGCTTAGATCGGACCCATAGCCACCAGACAGGTATTGGCGCGTTCACCACCGGTCCAACATGGGCCCCACATGGTCGGCCTCCCAAAAAGAGAAACGTGGCTTGCCAATTCGTTCATCCAAAGCATCTTGGACGTGAAACCCTAATTAGGGTTTGCGGCACATCACATGTATCGCAAATCAGTCTCAACCTTTCATCTTCGCAGGCATAGATGAAGGGTGTAGATGTAGATTCAAACGGCCCAGAGCATGTTAACACAATCTCCGTGGGCCCTCCTACATACATGACTAATCGGTCAAGACCAACTATGGTTGGTCGTCTCGATTCGTGCGCCCAAACTAGGCATGGCCACGCGTTTTCAACTGCAAATCGATCTCGACCACTCAATTTTGCCGGACAAATTGAGTGGCTTAGATCACATCTTCACGGGACAGTAAGGTACGGACGTGTACACTGGCCTGCCGGCTACACGCCTGACTGATCGGCCAGGACCGACCATGGTTGGTCGTCTTGAAACGCGCGCCCGAAGTAGGGACGACGTGCGGTCTTCAATTGCTTTGCTGCATGGGATTTCTGTCGCAAATCAATCTCAGCCGCTCCTCTTTGCCAGACAAATTGAGTGGCTTAGATCGCATCTCCATGGGACAGTGAGGTACAGACACTTACACCAGCATGTCGTCTACACGCATGCCCAATCGGCCCTGCCAAAACCGTGTCCCATGCTTGGATTCGTCCAAGCTAAAGGTTGGTGTTCGAGCACCTCCTAAACCCTAATCCGACGGTCGCAGATGTGGGTCGCAAGCCATCTCGTCCGTCCAACTTCACCAGCTTGGACGGACAGCCTAAGACAGGAGTTAGGAGACCAGTGAGGCATCACCACGATCACCGTCCACCACTCTTCCACACAAAGCGATCGGCCAAGTCAGGACTTACCTGTACAACCTCCAAACGATCACTCGAAGATGGCTGGACGTGATGCTATTATAAGATGCTTAATCCGCGAGTTACTTCGTTAAGCCTTAAAACAGCGATGCTTCACACATGCTGAATATATTCGATGCATTACCTGCATAAAATACACACGATACTTAACAAGTATCGACTTCCTAGATAACTTAGTTATTTAATCTAGCATCACATGCTACCTTTTGTGGGTCGCACGGTCCACACATTCGAGACATCAAACATGTCACAAACTGGGGGATACTTACTGGGGTATTGGTCTGGCGGTTTACAGCGTGCAGCGCACAACGCGCCATCACAAGAACGTGTCCGGAAGACATGGACGGTTAGTGATGATGGGAGAAGTGGGCAAGACTGATCGTGTGACACTAACACACGCAACTCCACTACTCTATCACTCCACTTTCTCCACTTCCCATGAGAGACGTGGGTTAGGCTCAATGACTTGTATAAATAGGTTTTCCTCCCTATTTCCAAGACAGAACAAGACAACAGAAACCAAGTGTTGATACAACCGTATTCCAACACCAAAACTGATAGCTTACATTCTGCAAGCCAGTTCAGCTTTTTGATACAAGTCATACACAGCCAACACCTCCACAATCTCAACACCTTCTTCGCTTCCTTCCCTAAGATCAACCCCATCTCCTTCACTTTGTGACCGAAGCAAGTCTGGAACGACCATTTCTTGGTTTAGGCCAGAGTTGTACAGATTGATTTCTCGAATCTAGAGCACTCCCGTGCAGTGCATTTGTTTAGGGTTTAGATTCATTTCTCATCCACACACCCCAAATTACCAAAACCGGCAGAAATCGTTTTCACCCATAAACATGCAGTAAAGATAAAAAACTTGAGTTCAAGCCTTTAGGAATAAATTTTCTCTTCCATCAAAATTGAATTGCTGCCACAAGATCATTTTGAATGATTTCCCAGCAAGTTTTATAAAATACTCCAGAGTATCCATCTGGACCAGGAGAACTATCTGAGTCTATTGAAAAGACTGTTTCTTTTATTTCTTCAGCTGTGGGAGTAGAATCAAGCATTTGTTGATCTTCAGCAGTGATTAACTGAGGAATGACATCAAGTAGTTTTTTCACTATTTGTACCTCTTTGAATTGAAATCTTTTCTCAAAGAAATCAACAAGTTCAGATGAGATTTTTTCTTGATCAGTGATGATATTGCCATTTACATCTTCTAATTCACTTATTTGATTGATGGATTGCCTTATCTTTATATTTGTGTGAAAGAAGCTTGTATTAGATGAACCTTCCTTGACCCACTTAATTCTTGACTTCTGCTTCAATAAAGTATTGTGTTGGACTTCTCTGCTTGATAGTTCATTTTGAGCTTCCACTAGTGATTGTAGAATTTCTTCATTAAAAGGTTCATCATCTGAATTTTGCATTGCAATTCTAACTTTAGCTTCAGCTTCTTGAATCTTGACATTAACATTTCCAAATACCTTCCAGTTCCAGTCATTTAGTATCTATTTAAGATTCTTCATTTTCCTCATGAACACAAAAGCTGGATCACCATGAACTTCATTCATCCAACTGTCTTTAACTACTTGAAGGAACTCTGGATGTTGTATCCACATTTTTTGAAACCTTTTAGGTGTATTTTTTGGCTTTGGAATATTTACACACACCCCTAACAAAGGAGCATGATCTGAAACCATTCTTAAGCCTACTTTATATCCCCAATCACCATATCTTTGAAGCCATTTCTGATTAAAAACCACTCTATCTAGATTACATAAAATTCTCTTTTTTCCATGTTGAAAATTGGACCAAGAAAATTCCAAACCTGTCTTAGGATCCTGTATAAGTTCATAATTATTCAAGCAAGTTGTGAAGTCCAATAAAGCAGTTTTATTTGGAGCTCTACCACCTACTTTTTCTGCAATATAGGTTACCACATTAAAATCACCCAAGACAATCCATGGCTTCTGCAATTCACTGATTATTTCCATTTCAGACCACATGAATTTTCTTTGGTTGATTCCAACATGAGCATGAACTCCAGAAACTAAGACTTCCCCGCCACTAACAATGATCATTTGACTTGACATAGAAATAACTTGAGGAGTTGATATATTCTTATTCCAGAATAACCATATGTTTCCTTTTGAATTTGAAGAAGTAGAATTGTGAATTACCATACTTTCCATACCTGGCAGATTTAACTTTTTACAAAATGAAGCATTACAAAAAACCTTTGGTTCAGCTATCCATACTAGTGCAGGACTAAATTGGTTAACATAAGACCTTAATTTATCTTGGGCACTTGGTCTTCTAAGGCCCCTTAAATTCCAATATATGGTTTTCATTGATTGGATTGGGGGGTTTTAACCCTTTTTCCAGGATTTTTCCTAAAATTGTATTTAGTTGGAACAATCTTACTGACCTTTAGCTGCTCATATGTTTTGAAATTAGAAGTACTTGCAGAATTATTCTTCCCTGATGCATTATCAATCACCATTTCTTTTTCTACTATTTTGGCCCAAGATGTAACTGGAATAGCTTCTTTTGTCACCTTTCCATTACTTCCATTCACAAATTTAATAAAGCTATTTTGCACTGAATTTTGTTCTGCTACTTCTAAAAAATTTGGTATTTCTATAATTACTGACTCTTCTTCAGCTTGCTCATTTACTAGAGAATCAAACCTACCAGTCTTAGGAGATGCAACTTCTACTGAAGAACTAATAATTGTTGTTGTATCAATTGAATTTACTACTGAGTCTTCTCCTCTGGCAGCAGGATCACAAATATCAAAAGGAACATCTGATTTGTTTTTGTGTGAAACTACTCTATAAGAAGGAGCATGAGTTTTATTTTTGTTTCTTTCCACATAACACTCAGTGATTAAATGACCAACTATTTTGAAGGTGGTGAAAAACTTTGGACAATCATGAATCAATACCTCCTGGAAGAAGCCTCCATATTTTGTGTTAATCCAAATTTTGCTAGGTATTGATTGAGCAAAGTCCACCTCAACCAATACATTAGCATAATACCCAATTTCACACTTTGTAGTAGCTACATCAATCTTAATTGGATTCCCAATTTTCTTACAGATCTCAAATAAAAAAATTTCTTTCCAGAATTCAAGTCCTAAACCTGGAAAACGAATCCATACTTGAGCTTTGGAACTTCTGACAATTGCAGGACGAAAATTCGATACCCAGTTTCTAACTCCGAGAATTTGATAATTAATCTCCCATTGTCCATCTTTTGATATAATCTCGATCAACTTCATTATCCAATTTAATGGTGAAAAAACCTTTACCTAATGGGATGAGTTTAAAATCCCCAGTAAGTTTCCACTGTTGCTTGAGAATCATAAAAGCATCGCTAAACTTTGTATTTTCTAAATTTAATCTTCAAATAAGTGAAAACTCCAAGGATTTATAGCTTCTTCAAATAAATCATCAGGTAAGTTTATTGATGGAACATTTTTTTCAACTGAAAATCCTAATTTTTCACCATGATATTCATTAATTGGAGTGGTTTTAGGACCAGAATCCATTGGAAAACCACGTAATTAAACGCTATCAATCATGGAGAATCAGAAAATCAACTAATATTCACCTGAATTAATGAAGTTCTGTCTCGAGAACGAAGAAAAAATTGACCGATTCACACTGAGTTGATCGCCTTTCTCGTCTCCGATTCAGAGCTCTCTCCTCTCTCCTGAATGCTTAACAATATTCACCTCACTACCTTGACGGTGTCCCTCATGCTTCGTGCATTTATTCCAATTCTAGATATGAATTTTAGAATAAACCTGATATTCAGTTTCCTTACAAACTGATGCATAGTATAATGTCTCCTTTCTTTGTCAAGATCAGAAGTACATTCCATAGAGGTACAATTTGCATATATGACGACCCGTCACTTCTTTAGAAGCCTATTATCGGAGCTTCACATTCCAATAGAGGGGCTTCACTAATAGGACCAAAATGAGTCACCGGTTAGTAATTTCATAAACCCCTTATCTAAAATATTTTCATAATGACTAAACAACCCTCATTAAATTAGTCTAATTACCTAATGATTAGATTAGTGAATTTCTTTTATACTTAATGAAAAACTAAATCAGATAAACTGTTAGTTTTGGTAGGAAAAAAGTAGAGGGATTCTTTTTTTGGGGGATTTCTTTTTAAGACCCTAGATTTTAATTCACCCAAAGCGAAGAAATCAATGACCGAAAGTAATCAAATATGCATCTAACTTAGCTAAAGTTGGTGATAATATGTAAACAATTGAAGTTTTTAGAATTTCAAAGCGATTTACGGTAGGGTTCTTCATTCGTATCCAACCGTAAGACAAATTTACGGTTAGGTAATGATGAACTCCTAACCGTAACGGATTAAAATCGGAAAAAACCAACCACAAACCGGTTACAATAGGGTTTTTGTATTTCAAAGTCAACCTTAAAAAAATTACGGTTGGGTTCCGGTCTTTCGTATCCGACCATAACTCAAAGTTTTAACTTTTTTTTAACGGTTGGGTTTTGGTCTTTCATGTCCACAGTAACTTATTTGTGTTTTTTCTTCTTTCTTTTCTTCAGTTATTTCAGTTTTTTTTTTTTTTTTTTTTTTTTTTTTTTTTTTTTTTTTTTTTTGACTTGGAAGGTGAAGTGAGGAAGAAAAGGAAAAGAAGATCTTTAACTTTGATGGCCGCACATCTTCTCTTCAAATGGGAACGACTCCTTACGGATTAGAAAAATAAGAGAATCTTTGTATATCATTTTTCACAAAATCGAAACGTTTAAATATATTCATGAGGCATCGTCTTCCTCTTTTCGTGATATTAATCTTCAATTACTCGTAACCTTATGCGTTTTCATTGCTCAAGCGTTTTGACTTACACAAACAAAGATTTGGAGATCTTATTAGAGCAAGTCTTATGGAGGAATCCATCCATCTTTCATCTTCCACGCCACCTCAGCACTTGGAACTATGGATGGAAGCGCAAGTGTAATGGTGGAATAGTGAAAACGCTATTCTTAATAACACTAAAAAAACGTTATTAAGAATAACACTAAAAAAAAGCTATTAAGAATAACACTAAGTGCTATAAGAATAGCGTTTTTTTCTCAGTCGTTAGATTTCAACAACTCATTTTAAATCTACGGATAAAAAAACGATATTCTTAATAGCACTGAGTGCTATTCTTATTAGCGTTTCTTGTCTTCTACTGCGCAATTCTTATTGGGGTTCACATGGATTCCACGGACCCTTCCACAAAACCGTGGAACTCTGTTTGGATTTTCTGTGGAACACCCCAACTTGGAAGTCTCTAGACTTGACATTCCATGATTTTTCCACACTTGGATTAGGTTGGGTTTCACCATAAGACTTGCTCTTAGTTCTTACCTAGCCAACAAGAAATATATGGTTGGAGATGCTCGGCTGGCTCAAAGTCAAGGCAATCAATTAAATTAAGTAAAGTAAATTTGTCCTCATATTATGGTCATTGGATATTTTCTAATCTATGGCCCTTAATAGTGTAGAATTTAAGCAGAAATTTTGAGTGATAGGATCTGCTCACACCTAAAATAACACAAGATCTTTTTACGATTACTTACAAAAAAAAATAAAAATCCAACCGTATCAAAAATTACGGTTGGGAAATACTTGAATGAAATCCAATCATAACTGATTTTAAAAAAAACAAACAAAATTGATTACTTATATTGTTACTCAAGAATATTTACGTTTATTTTATTTTTTTTGAAGTCGATCCCAACAGTAAAAGTATTTACGGTTAGAAACTTAACCGTAACTGGTTTTGAAAACCTAATTTCTCTGCCCATCTTAATAAATCAAACAATTTGAAACACAAAAGTGGGAAAAAATAGATGGGTTTGTGTCAAACATCATAAAACCGTTAGGTGTGGTCGAGGAATTTGAAATTGGTCACCGTTTTCATCTTGGTTATCTTGATTGGGTTGTTGATTATAAATTCTTAGTTGGATTGTTGTTGATTACCACCACTGCGATTGATTAAGAGAAGAGATGAAAGAAAAATTGATTTAGATTTTGATTTTAGTTTTAGGTTCTGATTTGATTTTATTAGGTTTAAATAGATGAAAGGACAATTTAGACTTCTTAAATGCCTTTAGAACACCCCCTAACCAATTAAATAGACTTTAAAATCATAAGTGAAGCCCCTCTATTGAAATGTGACGTCCCAATAATAGACTTTCTTCTTTAAGTTACTATGCTCGACATTTGGAAACAGGAACCAAAATGAAAAATCTTAGCATAGTCTAATCTTCGACCACTTCGTCTGAAAATCGTATAATTGTTGTTTTGTATTCTCTACACCCACCCTATCCTAACGAGCAAGTTGAAAAACTCAAGCACCTTGTTCACTTTGCCACCCATATTCATATTACTCAAATAATAAGTAGGTGAAATTGTAAGATTTTCAAGTAGGAATATGATCTGCAGGAACAAAATATGATTCACATTTTATCATCTGACAATTGTCGAATCGAATAGGAATATGATCAATAAAAGAACCTGATACCAACAATATGCTAATAAGAAAAACATAAACCAGTATATCTTTCGTAAATAAATCATGTACATGTAAACATTCGAATGTGGTTTTAAGTTGAAGCTTTTCTGTTTTTTACTAAAAGAAAGAAGTTCGGGAAGAACACACTTGTTAACCATGGGCGTGCAATTGTATGAAATTTTGTCAACTTATAGTAGGTTTAAACCACACTTCCTTATGGTTATGACTCAAGTGGGTTATGCATTTCTCTACTTCATAACTGAAGCTTCCTTCAACCATGGATTGAATCCTCATGTTTACATTACTTATCGCCACATTGTGTCTGGTTTTGCCGTACTGCCTTTCGCTTATTTTCTGGAAAGGTAATATTAGCTAACATCAATTTTTTGGAATAATCCTTGAACAAGTCTGAACAGTTTCCTCGGTTAATACAAATTTTCTCTGCTTTTTCAGAAAAGTAAGACCCAAGCTGACACTGGCATTGTTTGCCGAGATATTTGTTCATTCTCTCCTCGGGTAAGCTAGGTTGCATATATATGTAAAGTAAAATTGAACTTAGGAATTTCTATCAGAAACTTGATATGATGAATTAAAGTAACTGAACGAATTGTTTTCTTACAGGGTTAGCTTAACTCTAAACATGTACTTTGCAAGCTTGAAATATACGTCTCCAACCTTCCTCGCTTCTATGGTCAACACGATTGCTTCTCTAACTCTTATCATCGCAGTTGTCCTGAGGTGGGGATGTACAATAATTAGTCATAAAATTATGAACAAATGTACTTTCTCTGGTGCACTCATCTCAAATATATTTTTTCTTCTCAAAAATTTGTTTTGTGTAGGTTGGAAGTTATTGATATCAAGAGCATCCGTGGAGTGGCAAAAGTTCTTGGGACCGTAGTTTCCTTGGCCGGTGTCATGACCATGACATTATACAGAGGACCTGCAGTAAAAAATCTATGGAGTGCTATAATCCACATTGGAGGAAATAGTACGATTCAAGAAAATTGGTTGAAGGGTTCAGTTCTTGTTGTTGCTAGCTGCATAACATGGTCCATGTGGTACATCATGCAGGTTTAAGTCCACCAGAAACTGGATCACCTTTAGCTTTTCAATGCTTTCTCTAATAACCATTCCTGATCATTCTTTTGATGCTTTTTCTTTTTCTTCCTGAATATGGGTATACGCTAATGTTACAAAATGCAAATTGTAGGCCATTACATTGAAAAGGTACCCAGCACCACTTTCATTGACAACATGGATGAGCTTTGTTGGCGCTGCGCAATCAGCTGTCTTCACTGTGATCGTACAGCATAAACCAAAACCATGGGCTATTGGCTTCAACATAGACTTATGGGCTATCATCTATTCTGTAAGAAAAATTTACGTTTTTCCACCATTATAGGGTTCACCAAATCGTGACTAAATGTATGGATGAAACATGGCAGGGAGTGGTGTGCTCTGGCTTAATAGTTTTCATCCAACTATGGTGCACTGAAAAGAAGGGTCCAGTTTTTGTTACTATGTTCAATCCTGTTTCAACAGTATTGGTGGCAGTTTTGGCATATTTTGTTTTAGGTGAAAGACTGTATATGGGAAGGTAAGTCAAAGTTGTAGCCTGTTATACATGCAGCCATGCTTTTTTGGTACATTTTACTGTAAAAATTGTGTCATTTTTTAAAACATTTTTTCTCTTTGAAATTTTGTAGCGTCATAGGAGGAGTTATTGTCATTTTTGGTCTCTACACTGTGTTGTGGGGTAAAGAAGGGGATAAAGAACTTCAAACCGAGCTTCATGCACCCTCCAGTTCGAGTGATGAAGAGCAAAAGGAAACAAAGATACAAATTTCTTCGATGGAGATGGTGGTGAAATCTGAAGAAAAGCCTAAAAGTGATGCAAATACATAGTTGCAAAGTTCCCGTTCCACACTTGAGCTAGTTTTACCAAGATTTTCACAAACTTGACCGAGGCGCGTTTTAGATTAACTTTTCCTTTCCCAAATGCGGATGTAACCAAGTTAGATATCAATCAAATTGAAGAATCTATAATTGGTTTCAGATGCCCCGTGATTTACATAATATTGAAGAACGAAAAGCAGCACTACTATAATATGAAGTATTCTTCCATCCAATGGGTCGTAGACTGATCATGCGATAGTGCTCCCTCTCCCTTTTCACTTTCTGACTGTAAACCACATTAATCCCTAAACTTATTTAAAACTAAAAAAGTTCAGAATGATGCATGCTTCATGCTTGAATGCACTTCTCTTTTTTTTTTTTAAAAAGGGGGGTTAAAATTGATAACTGGATGCCGAGGAGGCATAGATTACAGAGAGTTACAAGGGAAAAAAAATAAAGATAAAGATAAACAATACAGTTTAAACTAGCAAGCATCAACTTAGGAGAGCTCATGCGCCCAAACAATACATACACCAACTTAATGCCATCCCAATCACTTCGGATAAAGCTTTTCCTCCCACCTAGCCACCAGATCTTCAAAGTATAATCCACCGAATACTTTGGATGGAAGTCCCCACTGATATAAGATAGCTTTGACCGCAATAATTGTGTCGGCTTCATTTTGGCTTTTATTATGGAAGAATCGTCTATTCCTCTCCAACCAGACAGCTCACCAGATAGCATGCGGAAGGCAATTCCAAATAAAATTGTGCCTGACATCAGGCCACTTTCTTGTCCACCCATCAAGGCACATCCCTGTCGTGAAAGGCATTGCTGTATTCATTCCTGTGTATTTCAGAAAGTAGCTCCACACCTCATAAACAAAGGAACAATGAAGTAAAATGTGGCTGTTAGTTTCCTCCTCCATGAGGCACAGCTTACATCTAATATCCGTTGTTGGTGGTACCACTGCTCGTCTTACCAATACATCCATAGTAGGTGAAGCATTCCATAGTGTAGCCCAAATGAAGAAGGATACTTTTATAGGGATTATATCATTCCACAAAATATGGGGGTTTGTGAAGTGAATTTCTTCTTGGTATGTCTCCTCAATTTGAACATTGTAGCACGATTTAGCGGAGAACTCACCTGTAGCCGAGTGAAGCCAAACTCTGCGATCCGGAATATTGGATATTATTTCTGCATTGCCAATATCATGCACCAATAATAAAGCCACAAATGTGGCTTGAATGCACTTCTCAAGCCACAAATGTGGAATAATAAATAATCCCTGTAACTTAGAGCGAGGGTTGAGCTCGGTCTTTAATGTCTGCTCGAACTTTACATGTTGGAGAGGACTTCTGCGAGAGTTATACCAGAGCTGTGGGATTGGTCTCTCACAAAGTGCCAAAACCACTTGTCATGATAATACATTGGCCAAACCAGGGGCAGTATTAGGGGATATGTGAGGTTGCTCATTACCAGATCTGTAATACCTGCTTTTCCATAAAAAAAATGAAGGGTATTCTAATTGAGTGGTAATGATGTCACAATCCATGAACACTTAAAGTGGTGCTAGGCGGAAGAGTTATTATCTGTTGTAGCCTTGTGGGTTAATATCTTATTCTTAAAGCTTAACTAGACAGTGATGAAAGAATATCTTTTCCGTTTCTTATATTTATTTATTTCATTTCTGTACAAATAATATGCCGGGAAGTAATCAAGCCCTACATAAGAACATGATGCTAACAACATGCAAAAGAATAATTAATCAAACTCTTCTGCAGTCATGTGACATGTACTGTATCTTTTCCAGTTTAGGCGTAAGGAAATTAACAAAAACAGGAGACGTTGGAGCTGACATTTAGATCGAGAGATTACGAATGGCAGTTATGTTATGTGTACTTTGGCGAACTTATTGTAGGAAATTCAAACCGCACCTTCTAATGCTTATTTCATAACTGAAGCTGCTTTCAATCATGGAATGAATCCTCATGTCTATGTAACTTATCGGCATGTTGTATCTGGTTTAGCTGTGCTGCCTTTCGCCTATTTCCTAGAAAGGTATTAAATGCGAAATTATGCACGTATTCAACTTACTCATAGTTGTTTTTCTGAAACTTTTTTCCTTGCAGGAATGTAAGGCCGAAGTTGACATTAGCATTGTTTACTGAGATATCTGCACTATCACTTATCGGGTAGGGTAAGGGTTCCTGAATTAAGGAGTTTTCGTGAATTCAGTTAATTTCTTGATTTAATGGTTAAAACCAAGTTTCTTTCAAGATCACAGGGTCTGTTTAACTCTGAATATGTACTTTCTTAGCATGAAATATACCTCACCAACTTTCATTGCGGCGATGATCAACACAGTTGCTTCTTTGACTCTTGTAATTGCAGTTGTCTTGAGGTGGGTACACATGTGGAAAAATTTATATTATCAAAGACCCATACAAAATCTTTCTTCTCAACTGCATACCTTTAGCTTGTACTTCCTATATGTATGTCAAATGAAGGTTAGAAGTTCTTGAGTCTTGACATTAGAAGAAGCCGAGGGATGGCAAAAATTCTTGGAACCTCAGTTTCCTTCGCTGGTGTACTGACCATGACATTGTTCAGAGGACCTGCAATTAGAAACTTATGGGGTGCAGTAATTCGTATTGAAAGGAACAGTGTCGAGCATGAGAATTGGAGTTCACTCCTTGCTGTTGCTAGCTGCATAATATGGTCTATTTGGTACATCATGCAGGTATTTAGACTAAAGTTTACACAATAGATATGAAGCAACCTAGGGCATGCTAATGATGCATGCAAGATAACGCTGCAGGCCGTTGCATTGAAGAAATACCCTGCACAACTTTCATTAACGGCATGGATGAGTATTCTTGGTGCAGCACAATCAGCAGTCTTAACAGCATTTATAGAACATAGACCTAAAGCGTGGGCAATCGGAATAAATGTGGAACTTTGGGATATCATTTACGCTGTAAGGAGTTTGATGGATTCAGAACAATGTTGAAATGTCACACTTCCAAATATTCTTGAACTCTAAATTGTGAATGGTTCCATGGCAGGGAGTGGTTTGCTCTGGTCTGATAATATACGTACAACTATGGTGCACAGAGCAAAAAGGTCCAGTTTTTGTTACCATGTTTGATCCTCTTTCCACATTAAAGGTGGCTGTCGTGGCATACTTTATTGTTGGTGAAAGATTGTACATGGGTGGAGCAAAGAGGGTGACAATGAACCTCAAACCGATTCTCAAGTACTAACGAATCTGAGCTATGATGAGCATAAGGAAAGCAAGATGCAAATAGCTTCTTAATGCTAGGGAAGGAAATATCCATACCAGAGCCTAATACACGAGGGAATAGTCTAAGCGAGAAATTTATTACTCCTCATGGAAGGGAAAGTTGGGGGAAATTGAACTAATTTCTACTTCAGAGCTAAGAAGATGAAGGAGACAATTCTTGTGATTCTGAAAAACACAAAATATACCACAATATTGATATTGCCTCCATTCAGAGGAATACAGCCTTTCGTCGGGGTTAGTTCAGTAAGATGAAGTTATTCTGCATCAGTTAACATATTTAGACCAAAACTTGTGTGATACAGAAATCCATGAGTTTGATAATCAATGTAATTGTTTCCAGAGACCACTGGATATTGATCAGTTCTTTTATCCTAGAGATGTAGAGATCACATTTTAGACATTCTCTATCATTTGCAGCAAAAAATAAGGCAGATAAAGGTGATAGAGAGATTTACATTTAGTAGCAGGTAAAACTTTTGAACAAGCTTCTGGGAGTGTTGAAAGAACTCTTGTCAAATTTCTAAGCCACGGGAGGCCTGAGAACATGATCTTGAGATGTGTCAAGGGAAGTTTGAGGTATCCAGTGCCACATCGGGTACCCACCATAGTTAGGGTATGCCATCATCTTGTTAACTCCTGGTGTATATGCTGCTGGGTGTGGTGATACAAAACCTGTTGGGAGAACATTCATGGATTTCACCTGTTGCTCTATCCTTTCTTTGTCTGCCTTCAGTAATAGTTTTTCTTCACGAAGCTCATTCTTCTCCGTCTGCAATCGCAACACAAAAATTTAGAGAGCTTTCCGAAAATCAAGATCAAAAAGATGATTTATCATCAACATGGTGTTATAAAGGATAGTCTGCAAACTGAAGGTAAGAAACCCAGCACAGAGGAAATGCTTTTGGTTAGGAAATCTAGCTCCAATACTGAAATAAGTACCCAAAAGGTAAATGTAGGATCCTTTAGTTCAAACATCAAAGGTCTGGCCTAACATTCATACAGACATACTGATTGACACTCTGAGCCATGTTCCAGTCATTTGAGATTTATACAAAGATCATTCAGAAAGAAGATGTCACTTATATCGAGAAGTACCTTCAAACTTTTAATCTCCTCTTGAAGTTTTTCGTTCGAGTCTTTTAGCTCCTGAGTTTCAGTTCTTAGCTGGTTTAATACCCTTATAGCATCACTGAGAATTGCAGATTTGTCAGTTTTGGCAGGTCTCCCAGGCTCCAAAATGGAGCTCAAGTCTGAAAACCTGCATGATAACCATAGGACCTTACATCAGAAATTTGTTGCCAGTAAACTGGATTAGCCTAACAACAAATATCAGAATAGTATGCACTTTTTTAGCTGAAATGACCGTAACACTCCAAATAGTAGACACAATACTGCTAATAAATCAGCTGACAGCCTGACACAGCAAGTCAATATTGAGGGCAGCTAGTTATAGAACTATCTTAAATAAAACAAGGTCCCTTTTTTGTACAACTGAACGAAGATGTTTTCCCCATCAACATGTAAAAAAAGCAGGACAGATATCTCAAAATGGAATGTTCTATTTGCAAATACACAAATACTTGCAACAATCAACAGAGATTTTCCACAACAAATAAAAAAGAAAAAAACAAACTCAAAGAAGCAACACAAACAGATGCATGCCTGTCATTCAGCTTGTCCCTTCGCATTTTTTCACGGCAAGCTTTGGTGCCCAACTTGCTGGATGCCTCATTGCGTGACCTGCACATAACAAGTTCAAATTCTCAAGACAACAAAATCAAATCACCGCTAGCCAACAGTTTCGAATGACCGAAAAATGTCCTCTAACACACTGATGAACAACCCTAATACCAAACATACATCACACTTACCAGATTAACAAGAAACTAAATAGGATATTATCAAAACAAAAACAAAAATAGGGGGTTAGTTTTAGGAGTTGTGTACCTTTTCTTCGTGCCTCCAATTTCTTGAGTTAAAACGCCAGTGGATGAAGGATCAAGTTCCATGCATGAGCTGCAAAATGGAGAATCCAAGTTAAGGGGAAATTTTCCTCCAAAGTTATTAAACACCAAATCTTGCTCACACAGTGATCAAACAAAAGGAAGAAGAACCGAATTAGCGCTTACCCGTATCTATGATTTGTCTAATACACTTGAAAAACAGTAGGTCAATCATTTTTTAGACTACAACTAAGCGACCAATATTGTATATGAAGTAAGGAAATCCCTATCTATAACTTTCAATATTCTACCGCTTGAAATTTAAGAAACACATGAATGCTGTGATGATCTGAAACTAGCATTGATTGCATCAACTGGATACAAAACCCTAAGAATAAAGTGTAGGTTTCTCAAATTTGACCTACAAAATTAAGAATTTTACCAAAACATAACCCTCTCAGCAATTTTACCCATGTAAGATGTGCTTGATAACTTTAGCTACTTTTGTGTAAAATACCCAATTCAAGCAGAAAACATTAAAACCCTAAATTAAAAAAATAAAATCCACAAAACAAACATTTCAATCACAAAAATTAAAACCCAATTACATACCTTTGATTACTCCAATAAAAATCAGTAGAAGCTGCATCTTCAATGATAGCAGAATAATCTATGAGAGGCCAATTATTATCCTCTTGAAATGAATCCATCTGCTTCACCAAACCCTGTAAATCTTTACCCTCTAAATTCCCGAAAACTTAATAATACTTGCAATCCTTTTTTTTCTTTCTTTTCTGTTTTGTTTGTTTCGTTTTTCTTTGCTTTCATGCGCTGGGAGATTTGAGCGGAAAGTAAATCGACGACTCCACAATCACATTCTGATATTTACACTTCGTCAGGACTAATTTACCCTTACACAACTCGGCCACTAACGCATACTTATAAGGGCTGTTTAGGTACTTTAATAAACCTGATGCTACTTAAGCAGAATATTTGGGTCAGAAAAAGTCTGTATTTTCTACTTTCAATTTCAATTTCAATTTCGGGTGAAAAATCTATTTTTCCTTTATTTTTTTTAATTAATTAACATAAGATAAGAAACATCATGGATGAACATTTCCCTAGTAGAATTCATTGCCACGTGTCACAATCTCCTGGTGAAGATATAGGTGATTCATTAGCCGTTAGATTATAATGAGTAGGTTTTTTTTTTTTGAAGCATTGAGTAGGTTAAATGAATGTGCGCCACATTTTTAAGTTCCACGTGGGAGAATCTAGGTTAATCGTACTCGTGTTAAATTAGTGTTGCTAAACCTAGAATTAGTACCCAATTTGGTCAAACGACTTGAATACTTGTAATTAATATATAAAGAGAAACTTACGTAAATACCCTTGATATTTAAGAAGAACTTACATACTTGGTCCCACTAGTAACAAATATCAGATGGATTAATTAACAGAACTTAATATTCTGTTTAAAGTTGACATTTCAGTTAATATCTCCTCTTAGATAATCTCATCGATTGAAATTCTCCATTTTCTTCGCCGATTTTCTTCCCATTAGTTGACTAACACCAAATTCGTCGGCAAATGACATCTACTGCTCCAATTGATCGTGAAGTTTAACCGGAAATATTTTAACTGTTGTCAATGTATTTTTAGATTAACGTTTTTCTTTTTTGCAAAATTTTTAAATAAACATAACAAATTAAATTTTGCTACCTACAAAAAATATTTGATAAGCCCACTTGAGCACCGAAATTAAAAGCCATAGAAACGGAAGTTGAGTTAGTATTAAACTATTTAGTGAAAAGGGTATAAGCGGAATTAATATTTTATAAAAAACATGTAAATCATATTCCAAGACAACAACAATTCCAACAAAATTCACCAAACTCCAAGACAAAAAGTGGGTTATTAATGACTCCTTAACATGTATATAGGGCTGCAAGTTAAGAAGACCCATTAAAAAGAAGGCTATTATTGGGGAGTCACACTCCATTAGAGGGATTTCACTGGGATATCCGGTGACCAAAAATCTGGTTAAGGGAAACTTTTGATTCAATAGCAATTTTTCCAAATTACCCTTCAATTAAAATTAAAACTAAAACAGAATAAAAACTTAATCTAATTTTCACACTTTCAACCTTTTGACTCCTGCTCTCTTCTTCTTCTCCTCTTTCTCTTCTTCTTCTTCACAGTAAATTTCTATTTTCACATCAATTTATTTCATCGCTTTCGATTAATCGGCGATTCGAAAACCTTAACATCGTTGGATTGAAATCTGTATGAAAGATGAGGAACAAGCAGACTGATCCCAGTGATGGTAATCAACATCTCAATCAACCTCAACTTCATCCTCAACTCATTCTACCGATTCAATCAATTGAAGAATCAAGTTTTCAAACTCCTCAACAACAACCCATGGTGTATGTAAGGTAATAATCTAACAAACCCATCCTTTTGTACTCGTTTTTATGCTTAAATCGAATGAAATCGAAGTAAAATTAGGGTTTTATTTACTTTCTGCTACTGTTACGCCTGGGTATGGTACTAGATTTTCCAGTCGTAATTTAGTTTTTGAGGAACTTACGCCTAGGTTTAGTTCAATTCAAGCGTAAACTTTGATTTGCATGTCGCTCACGTCTAGGTTTAGTTGATTTCCAGGCGTAATTCCAATTTCACGCCTAGGTTTAGTTACTGATTTTTCCCATGGCGAACCTAGGCGTAATTCTAGTTTTACGTTTCGATTGAAACTTGGGCGTAATTATTCCTAGATGTTTTGAAGAAATTTGAACTTTAGGTTTACGCCCAGTTTCTTTCACACTTTTTCCAGGCGTAATTTAGGACGTCTAGGTTTGCTATATGTAAAGGCTAGGCGTAATCTTCCTGGATGTTTTAAAGAATTCCAATTTTGGTTTACGCCTAGGTTCTTGCACTACACTTCCCAGGCGTAATGTTGGACGTCCAGGTTTTCTCTATGTCGATCCTAGGCGTAATTCTTCCTGGATGTTTTGAAGAATTCCAACTTTGAGTTTACGCCTAGGTTCTTGCACTACATTTCCCAGGCGTAAAGTTGGACGTCCAGGTTTTCTATATGTCGAGTCTAGGCGTAATTAAGCCTGAACAAATTTTTTTTTTTAATAGATTGGCCTGTGTGACTAATTCATCTATACTGATTCTATAAGATCTATTTCTTGTAACTTGCAGGAATCATGATAGAGCAAAGCCTAAAAAGAATAGAGGAAATAACTTAACACCAAAAGATACTCCTCCACCTCGCCATGATATTCATTGTGGGGTAGATCATAGAGGTATCCACAAGGATGCTAAGAAGAAGAAGGATATGATTCAAGGAAGTAGCTCAACATGTCCTGAAATTGAAGATAATGTTTTCCAAGATCTAGAAATTGAAGGGGAACAATTTCAACTACCGGTGATATCGGGAGGTACACTCGTGATTAGAGATACACCAAATCGACAAGAAGAAGAAGAAGTTGTTGTTCAAGGAAAAGGGAAACAAGTTGTTGTTGCTTCACCTGAAGCTACACCTAAACCTCAAGTGAAGGAAAAGAAGCCGAGGAAGAAACCTTCACCAAAAGGCAAGCATATTCCTAAAGGCAGTAATTTGTTGCCTAAGAAAAAGAATGGTGCACTTTGGGGTGAGGCGCCCGATAAATCTGCGGTCTTATTCGGTTATCCACATTCATGGGCTGCTAAGGTTTGCGAAATCAGGGTAATAATCTATAACGTTCTCTTATTTTGCATGATTTTGTTCAACTTGATATATTGTTTATTTGGTATAATTTAGACATGAGTTTGATTCTATTACTGCCTTAACAACTTTCTCTTAACAAATTTTTTGTTTATACATTCTTTGTAGGATCATGAAATTGCGATAAAGAAACTAAAACATAAAAAGGCTGGTTATTGGTCGTTAGGTGAAGAATGTAAAGAGGTTCGTGATCTTGTAGTGGATACAGGGCTAGGTAATGGAATTCTCAACCATCAGCATGAGTTTGATTCTATTACTGCATGTGCCTTTAGAGAGCGATACTGGTTAGAAACCGATACCTTTCATCTTCCATTCGGCGAGATGACAATAACGCCGGATGATGTGAAGCAAATCTTGAACTTAAACGTTGAAGGAAAATCTGTTTTTGAAAGTTTTGACAACAATATGAGTTGGGAAGACCTTTATGTCCTTGTTAAAGACACACTTGGATGGGAGAAAGCTGAGACGGAGAAACAGTTTAA
Organism: Papaver somniferum; assembly: GCF_003573695.1. Classification (NCBI taxonomy): domain Eukaryota; kingdom Viridiplantae; phylum Streptophyta; class Magnoliopsida; order Ranunculales; family Papaveraceae; genus Papaver; species Papaver somniferum. The sequence goes on along the minus strand of NC_039367.1, from coordinate 42,204,909 downwards.
GTGGGATGGTGGAGATAAACCAACTGAACCAAGAGAAGGTCTAGCTATACCTGTCACAAAGATACTGTTGAAGAATCTGAAAGATATGTTTGGAGGAACACAAAAGGCTGTAGTAGAATGTCATGAGGTGATAGATGAAACAAGAGCTCGTCGTACAGCCACCGCATTCCTATTGCATTCCCTTGGTACCATATTCTTTCCTGATAACTCGGGGAATCGAGTTAATGCTCACTATATACAATGGTTAAAAAATTTCCAGGAGACCAAAAAGTATGCTTGGGGCACTGCCACCCTCGCTTTTTTACTTGATAGTTTTCGAAAAGCTTCGAGGGTTGGAGCCACTGAACTTGCTGGGAATGTTGGTCTTTTTCAGGTAATTTATATAGTTTCGGCTTCGTTATATTTATCATTTCTTTTTTTATTGGTTTTATGTATATAGTTTTTATGGTTATATATAATTTGTTAGGCATGGGTATATGACCACTTTCCGACCATGAGACCTTCTACATCATGGTCAGACGATGAGATTGGTCGTCCTACAGGAAAGAAGTTTGTATTCACTGGTACCCAAATAAAGCACAAAGAAGAGAAGATAACTGATTTAAGGTTGAAAATGGATGCTCTCACTATTGAAGATGTGATATTTGATCCTTACATAGATCTAAAGGAAGATAAGTTTGGAGAAGAGATTGATCATCGTGTTTTTTCAAGTTTGGAATCTTACAACGGGCCTTTGTTTCATCCTCATGGGTACGTAATGGCCAATCCACGTCGAGTTCTCCGCCAATATGGTTATGTGCAAGAAAAAGTCACTCATAAATTGTTCAAATTGTTAGCTAATGCTTCTTCCGTAAAAAGTGCCAATGTCGTGCTCAACTACAACCCAAAGCCAAATATTGATATTTGGAACGACAACAATAATGCACTATACCAAGTCCGCATGAAGGAGCTCATTTATTGGCATGGACATCCAATACTCACTTGTCAAACATTTATTGCCGTGTAACCGCTTTTCCCATGCGAAAAACCTTTCGTTTAACACCGTCTCAGACTCGTCTTTTTCAAATCTCATCATTGGTATGTAATAATCTTGGTGCCCAGTAGTTCAATTAAACATTTTTGCCTTACATAGTCAACTTGTGAGCAATCCCAATCTTTCGCGTCTTCAAAGGGACCAAGTTGATCAACGAAGACGTGGTAACCACAATTCCCATCTCCATCTACCTCATCCGTGGCCTTAATATAGTCACGAACAAAGTTCGGGAAAAAAGGAAGGTAATTTTCATATATGATATATAAATTCCGGAAATATCGACCCTCCTCATCTTTAGGGGGTGATTTGTAAGTTGTGTTTGGAATACGAACCGTACCGTTCCTTTCACTTGAAGGAAATATTCCAACAATCAGACTTTTTCCTATATTTCTTGTTAATTGTTTAACACCGGCTTTACCGCCAAGTTTTTTTCTTGTGCTTCCTTGGGAGGGAATTTCGCAACCTTTTCCTTTAACTTCCCCGTCTTTTGTTCCACATGCTTTGGAATCTTTTTCTTTAACTTCTCCAATTTTTATTCCGCATTCTTTGAAACTCTTTTCTTTAACTCCCCCAACTTTTGCTCCGCATTCTTTGGAACCTTTTCCTTTAACAACTTCGCTTTTTGCTAGTTGTTTGGAACGAAAGGCCGGACCTTTTCCATTAAAATCAACTTTGCTTGTTGAACTTTCTTGAGAGGGAGGCTCAAGAACTTTTTCTTGTACATTTCGATGACTAGGTTCTCCTTTTTCCATTTGACCTCTTCTTCGTTTATTTCTACCTTGAATATCCTCCTCCATCTCATCCTCCGCTTCATAGGCTTTTCTCAACAACTCATAACCCGAAGGATCTCTTTTCTTTGATTATTCCAACAATTCTTTTGTCGTTTTCCTTACCACACTCCTCTTTTTTTTCGTAGAAGGCCTCCCCTTTCTCTTTCTCTTAGGTGGTTCCTTCATATTGTTCCTAGTTTGTGGGTATACGAAGTTACTCAACCATATTTGCCTTTGCCCCCGTGTTAATGTATCATATTTCGTGGCTAGCATTTTTCCGATCTCGGTATCGGCAAATGTTCCTCCAAAATCTTGATCGACTATTGTTTCATGGAATGATAATTGTTTCCAAAAGGGATCAACATCTTGTATCGGAATAACTTTGTAATTGTAATTGGCTATGACATGCCGACATGGGAGGCCCAAACTTGTCATGTTAGGACAAACACGCTCTCTTCTGTCATAGTTACCCGCCTCAAATTGTATCACTTCTTTCATGATCAAATCAATTGCACGCTGCGACACTTTATGATTAATTCCATGAAGCCAAGCATTGTCTTTCCATTTAGTGTGTCTATTAGATCGGTTTTTTTTCAAAAAACTCCATAACTCTATCGAGATCACGGAGGAAATAGGCGTGCATGGCTTGGAATACCGTAACAAATCCACCATCACCACTATGAAGCTTCTTCTTCAACCGGTTGTGAGACAATTCCACCATACTTGTAGCTTGGTTGTCGAAGTGTCTATATTGGTTTGTGAATGCGGCTACAAACTTCTCTTTGTGCGGATCCAACCAATTGTCCACCAAGTATTTCACCATAGTTGGATAACTTCTCAAACTAGCCAATACCATACGAGATCGTTGTTCATAGTCTTCCACGGTGAGAGAATATGCCATGGCTTCCCAATCCTTTTGGAAACTAACCCATCTTAGTTCCGCCAACCCATCATCCTTCTTAAATTTCTCTTTGGCTTCCTTTTGTTGATCAACCGGTAGTTTCTTTATTCTTTCCATTTGACTTTTCTTTGTTGGACGAATGATGGTCTTATATTTAGTATCAATGTTATTCCATAGGTGGAACGTGCAAAGAAGGTGATGAGCATCCGGGAAAACCCTCTTTATTGCATTCAACAATGCTTGTTCCTTGTCGGTGACAATCACCTTTGGAGTATATCCCTCCACGTAGAATAACTTCACTTGTTGTAGTGCCCACACATAACTCTCTTCAAGCTCATTTTCCAAGAAGCAAAACGCGACACTAAACGGAGAGTTGGTGGAAGTTTGTCCAACAATGTTCAACACCGGCATCTCATACTTGTTGGTCTTGTACGTGCAATCCATTAAAAGTACTTGATTGGAGCACCGCGCCAATTGTATAAACTCGGGATGAGCCAATATGAGATTCTTTATTTGTTCATCCTCATCTTCATTATGGGAAACCGAGTAATTATACTTCTCCCCCAAATGCCTTAATTGTTGCATTTGATTTCTATTTTCCCATTGTTGATTTTTCAATTTTGTTTTGGCGTTGTAGATGGTTGGCAAAGTAGAAACATTCTTTGGGTTTACGAGCTTTATATGACCAAGTATATCAAGAGGTTTCATACGGTTTTCCGCCATGGAACTTACAATGAGTTTTTCTTCATCATTAAGCCGCGCCGCATAAGGATGGGATGGCAAAGTATCCGGTATGGGATGGTTATGACGACCGCATACAACTTTCTCCAAATACCAATACCAGTCCTCACTTTTCACACTTTTCTTGTTGTGCTTGAATTGAAGCTTAAACGGGCATTTAATCTTCTTAGTGAAAGTAGTATTCTTCCTATTCGTCTTTGGTTCATATACGGTACCCTTTTTCACATGACTTTTACTTTCTCCACTACACTCGCAAACCATTTGAAAGTGGCGGTCATTTGTTGATCCATTACAAACTATAACACACATAATTGACTTGCCACGTTCTCTAGCCCATTTCTTTGCATCTTCTTTATCTTTCCATCTCTACATGTTCCAAAAACTCAAAGTTAATAAAAAAAACAAAAACATAGTGAATGAGCAACATATCTTTCCATTAGTTTCAAAAAAGATTAAAAACACTTACCAAGTCATTCAAATAGTGATGGGATGAATCTTCGGTTAGAATTTCGTTTGCATTAGGTTGAGAAGGCATTGGGCTAGGTGGAAGCACAATCTATCAACCAAAATATCACACTATTAGTCAAAAAAAGAAAGAATACTAGAATTACGTCCAGATTATAAGGTACACGGACCCAGACGTTTTAGGCATAGGAAAGGTTACGGTTGAAAAATTCAACCTCTAACCTAGACGTTTTCAATTACGGTTGGAAACGATGAAAATATAACCTAGACGTTCTCACTTACGTTTGGAAATCCAAAATCCTAACCGAGACGTAAAACAAGTAATAAATACCCATGCAAAAACTATTTACGTCTGTGTTTTGGATGAATCTAACCTAGGCGTAATTCTCAAGTTTTGTCCTATTGGAAACCAGTTACGCTCGGATTTATCCCAAACCTAGGCGTAAACCCAACTTACGGTTGGAAATGAAGACCAAACCCTCTTCCAAACCCAGGCGTAAAACTAACTTACGGTTGGAAACCAAGCCCAACCCAGACGTAATCTTCCATGAAAGTCTAAAAATCTAAATTTTTTACGTACTTAAGCTAGTTTTGAGCGAAATTGAACCCATAGGAGATAGTTTAGAGGTGTACCTGTTGATTTTCAACCATTGGTTCTTCACTTTGTTGATTTATTTCTTCAATTGGTAGAGATTCATCATCACTTTGTGTTAAACCCTCTCTACCATCTAACAAATCATCAATCTCTTGGTCTCCAACATGAGGAATGCAAAATTTGTTTTATCTATCATACAAAGATTCACCCACCCGAATTTGTAACTTGTTTCATCCATTTTTGTTGAGTGAATCAAACAATCTAGGTTTTGAAAAAAATCTCCAATTTTTTCTTTTTCCTCTTCTCTCTAGTTTTTTTCCCACATAACTTTATCCCAGACTTTACAAATATATATCAAAATTCATCTTCTTAATTTAATTAGATAATAATTAAATTTAATTAAAATTAACTAAATAAATAAGGGTTATTTGGTTATTACACAATTATTTGAGATAAGAGATTTTTAAAATTATTTACGGGTAATCCGTTTTTATCCTATTAGGTGACGTCCCTTTAATAGAATGTGACGCCCCAATAATAATCTTCATTAAAATAAAAGAGAGAAAGGAAGTAGCCATAGAAATATGGAATAAGGTCTATCGATGATAGTGCTTATCTCGCGCAGAATACAAGAAACAAAAAAGTCTGACGTCCGTTACACAATCTATAATAATCAGAGTGCTCTTATAGGTCTTAAACCTGAGGAAAGTATGAAATAATGTAAGACAATGGAACGGCCAAGGTGTGATGCACTAAATAGTTACTCTCAAGTTGAGCAAATTGAAATGACATGCTTAGTTATGTCGCATCACATTTTTTATGATGAGAATATTCATGTTCACACCTTTAGATAAGATTGATTACAAAGCTGACGGTGGGGATTTCAACAACAAACAAGTAGTATTGTTTTTAAACTCCACTAAATCTTTGTTAAAAAAAAAACTCCACTAAATATTCTAACTGACCCTAAAATACAAGGGATAAAAGTCTAGTGATGAGCAAATGATTATGATGGGTTGTTGGCCTTGAAGCTATCTCAATGGTCATTTGCCCATTTTAAGAAAAACGTCTGGGACCTACTAAACTCCATTCAAAAACTAGTCAAAGAGGTAAATGTGGGTCCCAATTTGGAGCTGACCACCAGATAAAATCAAAGTCGCAACAATTTATATCCTCACGCCTAGTTAGTAAGTTCGCGAATGATTCGCGAATCATTCGCGAATTTTTCCGTATCACGAATTTTACCGTCTTATTCGCGTACGTTTGCAACTCCGAACCCAAGTCGCGTATTATGTGGCATTCCCGGATTATTCGCGAACCGTTCACGAATTTTACGTATTCCGAATGATACGTCCGCTTAATTCGCCATAAATTCTTTAGCTTTTACTTTTCAAAGACTCCACTTTTTGGGCTTTACTGCCTTCCGAGCATACACGACCGAATATTAGACGTGTTGTAATTTTTATGAAACAAAAACGACTGAAGAGATTTGAAGGTGAAGGTGAGAGAGATCTCAAACTCACTAACCAAGCATCTAAACCACCATACGATGTCCTCTTGGATAACTAATGTTGTATATATTATTAATATCATCATATTAAGTTTATTTTTTCTTTAAATAACTCACACATATGCATAAAAATTGGTCTATGACCTTATAAATACAAATTATTTGTTATATATAGATACCGAATTTTCAGAGCCGAACTCACATTTATAAATCGAATTATACACGTACGTATGCCGTTCCGAATTACTGACGAATCACGTCCCGTTGACCGAATTTTGGACCGAATCTGGATTTTACAAAACCGTATAATACTCGTACGTTTGCCGTTCCGTACCTTTGCCGAATCCCGAATTGCTAACTAGGTCCTCACGTTGTATGATTTCAGCGTGTAGTAAAATGTAGAACTTTGGACGTTTGGATGCCATACGCACCCGATAAAGAGTGCATTGGCATAGTCGATATGAAGCAACTATCGTGGCTATTTTTGCTACCACGTACATGTTTTCAATACGGTAAACTTTTTTTTTTATTTTTCTTTAGACAATCAACATATTTCAATTCATTCAAGTCAAAATTCGCTTACAAAAATATCAAAAATATCAAAATACAAGATAATCAAGATCCTAATATAAATAAGGACATCAATTACAAACAGATCGCGAAGAGAAAGAACAATAAACTGCAAAGATATCCAATTTCTTCTTATGTATAAGGGAGAGATGATGGTATATCCGGAAATAATTTTCGACCATTTAATGAGATTGTAGTCTTCTTCGATAAGAGATGCTCCTAAAACAAAGGAGTAATTTGCCCATGCTCCACACAAACACGGATGTTGATTGAAAGCGATGTAATGATGAATCATCGATGTTTTTGAATCGAGATAAGCAAGCCACGAACCACCAATTAAAATTTGAAAAACTCGCCCCACAACGATGAAAAAAATCGTCCCAAAACGGCGAAGAAATATGTCAAAAGACACCAAAAACGATGTAAAAACATCTTATTCATTACCTACTACCAAAAACTTTTAAAGAAAAAAAGAATTCTTGCTCAGATCTGGTACAAAGGACCAGATCTGAGCAAGGCAGCTCAAAGATTTTTTTTTTCTTTTGAGAAAGGGAGGAGAAAGAGAGAAGATTCAATACGGTAAACTGTAGCTTTTACGTATACTCCCAATTCCTCGTATTAAGGAGAGAAAGAACTCAAATAAGCAAGGCTATTAATGGGGGTATCATTTTGTTTGGGGGTGTACCAATATATAAGACAAAAAAACAATTGTCTTTAGATTGGTACTCCCAAACAAAATGTATCCCCATTAGCAACCTTGCAAATAAGGAACAAACTAACAAATTAAGACGCTTTGGAATTTTGGAGAGTAGAAAAGGACGTTTAGTCTCAAAATCATCGTAGTTTAGGCTTTCTAGTACGTCCTGTCGTTTAAATTTACATACTATGTAGAACCGGTCAGTCTCGGTCCAAACTTAATTTTCTGAAAGAGAAAAATATTTTTATATAATAGTCATATAATAACGGGTTACTTCCTTATTTTTCAAACTAGACATTCAAGAGAGGGAGAAAGAGAGGGGGTGGCGATTTATATTTTGAAGTTTTTCGTTTTGCATCAATTGATCGGGTCAGTGTCTTATCTTTTTTACATTGATTCTTCTTCGATTCTTTTTTTTTTTAAGATTCAACTGTTTAAAAGATTCAACTGTTTTTTAAAGATCGATTTTGTCTCTAATTTTAAAGATTCAACTGTTTTTTCTTTCCCCATTTGATTTCATTCTAGGTTAAATGATTTTGATGAAAGTTTGATTCGTCTTATTTTATCTTTGATCGATTTTTGATCTTCGATTGTTTTTTATTTTATTTTTAGTTTTTGATAGGACTTTGATTTTTTATTTTTGTTTTTTATTTTAAGTTTAACTCAAAGATTAGCAAATGATTTTGGTTAATTTTTTTTAGATCTTCTTTGTTTTTATTTTTGGGTGTTCGCATACATGATTGAGAACTAATTTGTTTCTTCCTTATTTGGGTTTTCAGGTGCACTTTATTGTGCAGTGAATTTTTGGTTCATGGTGATGAATTGAGAGAAGAAATTACTCCATAACTACAAATAGGGTGTACGAACTGGTGCACATACTTGTGTTGATGGTGGATTTTCAACAAAGGTTAAAATCGTAAAAACATGATCTCGCATATTTCTGACACGTCTTCAGAAATGTATGTGAAACTCATATTTTAGGATTCGTGAAAGCTCACTTCACAATCTCTGACTGAGCGTACATCCTCTCAGAGTTCTGTATAAATATGTTATTCGTAAAGCCTCCCAGCTGAGCTTTTCGACACTTCGCATATTTCATCAACACCTCTATATAAAATCGAAATGATTGGACGGCTCCTAGACATTGCATGCTAGTATAGAGCGTTGACGTCTTCAGGATGCCACACTATTCCCTGACTATACCGAATCAATATTCAGAACGAGTATGATGCTTCTATCATCTCATACCTCAATTCTCGAATAAACTCGCTCCTAGACATATTGCAGGCTAGTATTGAGAAATTCATAGATTAAATTCTAGCGCAACATACATCAATCGAATTCCTAGAGAAATAATCTATTTTATATCATTACTCCGTTTCATGGCTTATTCCCTGCTGAATTCCATGAATTAGTAATAGATAACCAATCTATCTTATTACTCTGTTTCATGGCGTATTCCCGACTGAATTCCATGAATTAGTAGTAGACAATCAACCTATTTTATTACTTTGTTTCATGGCTTATTCTCAGCTGAATTCCATGAATTAGTAATAAATACTCACTGTTCGGGCATCTGAGCTACCACCGAGTAAGCCCCGAGAAAATAGTGCGAGTGTACCTAATAATAATGCACGAATGAGCACCCAAACGCATAAACGAGCATTCAAAAATATGAACGAGGAAACCTATGCAAGATGGGGAAGAAAATAATAAAATAACATATAAAGGAGGCACGCACGGGACCCGGCCCACCGGTCATGCCGCCGTGGCCGGTCCACGCCTCCCTTTTATTTTTTTCATCTTATTTTATTATTTTTCCTAATCTCTTGAAAACTCCTTGTTTGAGCAAACTTCCTCGTTCGAGCAAAACTCCTAGTTTCTCCATATTTCCTCAAATGATGAAAATAGTAATATAAAATAGGGAAGAGCACGGGACCGAACACACGTGCCGGCCGGCCATGCCCTATGGTCCAATAAACCGTCCCATGTATGGAACCATTATTATCTTTATCACAAGTCAGTCCATACTTTAATCTACGACAGAGTTTTGTTAATTCTAGGCATTAAGAAGAGTACCTCCATTTATAAGCTTAAAATTGTGGTTAAAATTATTATATCTTCAAGTCTGTATTTTAACCAAACCATGTACTGCATTGGGTCACTTTTAGGCATTCTAAGTCAACGCAACTTCACCACAAAAAATCTATGGCATGTTCCCTCTGATGGCAAGATGACAACCCTAAGTAGAACCTTCACATGGAAGTCCCTCACTGGAAGCTATAATCCCCAAAAAGATTGCATAAACGTCCATCCAAACCATTTGACACAACACCAACCCATGAAAAAATTCAAATTAAAGTCCACTATTTTTTCATAACTCAATTATTCATATCAGACCACCATCCGCCCCAACACCTATTTCTTCCTCTGCATTCTTTTAGTAATGGCTTTCACTTCCGAAATAAAATGATACCTCCACTGAAAACCTAGTTTACCAGATGAAAATTGCTATGAATATGCATGCTGATCTTTTTTAAATGTGTTTCTTTGTCCTGAAAATATCCATACTAAACAAGAGTTGGATTGAAAATGGTGCTTTATAGGTAAACTCTGCAGCAACATTTGCTTTGAAACAACTAAAATCAACAACTTCATCAATGCAAACTGGGAGATGATTAGTAGGTTTAAAGTGGAAATATGGAACAGAAGAAGAAACTAACCTCAAACTCACCAATGAGGAGGACTACAACACTTTTTGAGGAGGTGGTATGAGAGGGGATTTTGATAAACTCACGGTTCTTGTGTTGGAGGGCCTGATCTGATAGATGAAGAGATGTTTACAAAGTCATGGTTTGGATTCTCATTAAAAGGATCAGCAAACACATTGTTCCTGACATTAGAGACATCCTAAAACCAGCTGGAATTTTTCAAGAAGCTAGAAGACCTTATGGAAGGGATATATTTTAAAAGAATATGGAATTCAAGCTAACTATAAATGTTATTGGACCTCTCAAGTTTGGAATTGAAGCATTTGTAACTACTACCATATCTCATTGGTTAAAACTTGTATACACCCTCAATGGCATCAAATTTTGTAAAGTGTGCAGAATCCTTGACACCCCAACCAATTGTGTGCCATACCTACAACTCTTATCCATCAACCAAACTCCACCAGTCAACCTTCCACTCCAACACCCAATGCTTCACCATAACAAAAGCGATTCCTCAGTGAGAAAACTTTGATTTATAAACCTTATAATTCTGATCAAGATGACGCCATGGAGTTTGAAGCCAAAATGAAGCATGCAAAGAAGCTTGCGTTAGAAAATGCTATTGCAAATCTTGGGTCCTCTTTTACCAACCCAATTATCTTTGGATATACTCAAACACTAGTACAAATAATGAGGAAATCAATCAACACCTTATGTGATTGCTTGTCAACTCAGAAACAAGAAACTCACTTTTACCAAAAGATGTCATGGTACCTACAAGAAAAAACTTCCCAATGTGAAGGCTGATGCTAGAACTTAGGGTCATGTTGCTTGACTCCAATACTATCATTCATTCAATGGTTTTCCCTGTAACCTGCCCTCAAAACACTTTTCTTTGAACACCCTTCCCACTTTAGCCCAAATCAAGGCTAAAATGGATGCTGAAAATTTAAAAATAAAAAAGGAAACCTGGAAAGCTAAGAAAAATGACCATGTGTTCATTGTTGAGATTGAGAGGGTTGAGCACCAGAAACACCAAACTTCTGAGATCAAAAGGGAAAAATCGAATAACCCAAAAGAACCTAAAACCCTCAAGAAAATCAAGGATGTTGTTGTTGTCACCAAAGAGTTGCATTTGGATCAGAATATTGGTTTAGCTAATAGTGCCTTGTTGCTGGAGTGCTCCCCAACTGCTAATGTGGTAAATAATCTACCCCATTTTATTATGCCATACGCTATTAAGTTATTTGCTTACTTCAGTCTCTCTTTTTAGCATACATTACATGCATAATATCATTTCTTTAGCCATCCATAGACTTATGTGCTTATCATCAATTACTATGAAATTATATCTAGAGAGTCATGCATAAATATCTCATTGTCTCTTTTAGCAATTCTTTATCTCTTTAGCCTAGAACTGTCAAGGCTTAGGGACTAGAGATGCCAAAAGGTACCTAAATGACATGCTTAACAAGTTAAACCCTGATATTATCTTCCTCTCTCTAAAAAAAACAACAACAGAATTTGCACAATTATTGGTTTGTAGAACCAGGAAGAGCTAGTGGCACTACTGGAGGTCTGGATTTGATATGAAAACATATTGTCACTATTGATGTTATTGACTCCCATATAAACCATATCAATGCCATTATCAACACTTCCCATAGCCCTCCCTGATTATTCACTGGTTATTATGGTAGTTCGTAAGATCTAGCTAAGAAAACTAAGTCATGGAGAGTAATTGAATATACTGCTCTCACCAATCACCTACCATGGCTGATCCTTGGAGATTTCAACATTATTATCTGTTAGCGCATTTCTCGGTTGAAGCCACCAAGCATTGGTATGTCAAGGTTGGTTGTCATATTTTAGTATCAAAACTCATAAGTCGCTTGATTAGAAAACTAAAGTCAACTTCGTTAGGTTAGACTAACAAGTCTGTAAATGTTGAGACATTCAAGTATTACTCTGAATACCTGAAGATTCCGAAGATGTATCGACATCAACGATCACATCATCCTTCCTCTTGAGGTTTGTAATACATGATTTGACTTGTTTCTATTTCTATATCAGATTTCAAGTCGTTTCTGATTGAAAACATAACATACAAAGTTATATATATTAACCTCTGGTATATTAGACTTGTTCATCATATGATGATCAAAGTGTCAAGGAACAATATATATCAATAGTGATAAGTGCTTTATATTGGTATATTGAATTACGAAATATAATGCTTATCTTTTAAACTTCTATATTGCGACATCAACATAATCTTTGTAACCCGTTACTAGATAGTGAATATGGGTTTGATTTCATGGTTTTTAGAGAAGAAGAGAGAGAAAGTCTGTAAATCGGTTTCAATTTTCTTCGATCTTCATTTAATTCTAGGTTTTCATACATCAGATTCAATGATTGGTGTTCCATTAATTACTAAAACTGATCATTTAAGCCTTAAATCAATGTCTGAAACACCAATAAATTCTCATGAAACTGATTCTGTTTCAGAATCAAACCCCAAAAATTTTAGATCTAAATATGGGTTTCCTTCGTTCGACACTTCAAGTCTTCCTGAATGTGGTAAACATGGAAACAACCCATCCTGCTTTATTCCAGATGATGTTATTGCTGAGATCTTGGATGAGTGGAAGTTTAGTCTCATTGGAAGATTGGATTTAGTTAAAATCAAAATGGAGGTTGTTGAATCATCATTGAGACGGAAATGGAAATTACAAGGTATAAAGGATTCTTTATTATAAAATTAGATAATGATAATTATAAGAAGCTTATATGGGAGGGATATTGGACTGTTGAGTCTCAACCTCTGAGAATTCGACTTTGGGAACCAAATTTTAATCCCAATTCTCCGAAAACCTCAACTGCCTTTATTTGGGCACAATTTATAGGTCTCAGTATAGAATATTGGAAAGAAAGAGTTGTTATTGAAAAAGCGGGTGTCTAACAACCACACCCAATATTTCGCTTAGCAATCTGTATGGACTAACTCCAATATACTTTCAAGAGAATCAACTAGACAGTCAGACTCAATCTTAAGAAAAGTATATCAAAGAGTTATATCTCTATTTCTCAATTCAATCCGCAATCAAAAAATAGGAATTTGCGAGCCCGATTGAATATAAGAAATAACTTGGACGGTATCAAAAACTAACATCCAAGTGTCAATCAATTTAATCAACAACCAAAGGTTGGATTCACAATTGATTGAACTTACGCACAACCTGTGATATTTAAATTATATAAAACAAATATAATGCGGAAAAGAAATAACACAGACACTGAAGTTTTGTTAACGAGGAAACCGGAAATGCAGAAAAACCCTGGGACCTAGTCCAGATTTGAACACCACATTGTATTAAGCCGCTACAGACACTAACCTACTCCAAGTTAACTTCGAACTGGAATGTAGTTGCGCCCTACACAATCTCATACTGATCAAGGTACAGTCGTGTTCCTTACGCCTCTAGAACCACGCCGGATTCTGGGCACTTGATTCCCTTAGCTGATCTCACCCACAACTAAGAGTTGCTACGACCCAAAGTCGAAGACTTGATAAACCAATCTGTCTCACACAGAAAAGTCTATTGAATAGATAAATCTGTCTGCCATTGATAAACCTATGAGTTTTGTTCCGTATTTTGATAAATCAAGGTGAATAAAAACCAATTGATATATCAGACTTATATTCCCGAAGAACAACCTAGAAATATCAATCACCTCACAATAATCTTAATCATATGGAAGCGAAACAAGATATTGTGGAATCACAAACGATGAGATGAAGATGTTTGTGACTACTTTTTATCTTGCCTATCGGAGATTAAATCTCGAGAAAATCTTAGAGAATATAGTACTCAATCACGATAGAAAATAACGAGATCAAAACAAGCAACTACAGAGAAAATAGTTGGGTCTGGCTTCACAATCCCAATGAAGTCTTCAAGTCGTTAACCTACAGGGTTTCGTGAAAAACCTAAGGTTAAAGGATTATCGACTCTAGTCGCAACTAGTATTACACAGGAGGTGTGGGGATTAGGTTTCCCAGTTGCTAAAGTTCTCCTTTATATAGTCTTCAAATCAGGGTTTGCAATCAATGTTACCTTGGTAACAAAGCATTCAATATTCACCGTTAGATGGAAACCTGATTAGACTCAAGCTAATATCTTTCAACCGTTAGATCGAACTTAGCTTGTTATACACAAATGAAAAGTGGCTTCATTTAGATATGGGTAACCGTACCTAAACGTGTACACCTTTGTTGGCTCAACAATAGCTAACCGAAGTCAGCCATATGAACAATTTCATATCAACCTCATTCTTCTTAACCATAACTAGTTCAAATGACTCAAATGAAACTAGTTCTAGAGTTGTTCAATTGTTTATATTCTCATAGAAGTATACAAGACACAATTGAAGCAAAATCGATTTTGATTCACTCGAATCAAGTCATGAACATTATAGCCACGGTTTGAAAAAGATTGCATTCCTTATTATATAAATGTATTAGTTCATGAACAAATCGATTTTAGAACTTAACTTACTCAGGTATGCATACGTGTACGCATACCTAAGTACCCGGACTAAGTTTGGGTTCACCAGTATGCGAACGGGTACGCATACCTTCCAAACTTAACAGAAATTCTCGAACCTGAACCTCACACCAGTACGCGTACAAGGTTCTCGTACTTTCACTAAACCAACCAGTATGCATACTATGGTTCCCGGACTTGGATTACATATATGCAAGTACACATACTATGCTCATATCGAATTGTTCTAAACTCCTTTTCAATCATTGAAACATTCTTGGAAGACGACAATAGCTGTCTCACACAAACTATTAGCTTCAAAGAAATTTTCAAGTGATCGAATGATCAATACGAAACATCCCGAGTGTACATCAAATGACTGTCTTACACAAATAATGCAAGATGTTACAAGGAGATTTTCACATGATCATTTTTTGACTTTCGTCAAGAATATAAGATGAACTTGGTTAAAGCGAAAGCTTACCAACACATATTTTGAGAAATATGTAAACGAGTTAAACTCAGCTCGAAATATCAAATGTGCATAATTGAAGTCTATATAACTATACGACTTTTGTCTCAAATAGGAGATAGAGTAATTAGACCTTTGAGTGATATATGAGTTCAAGTCTCCATATTCCTTTTGTTGATGAAGTTCCACAAGCTCCCCTTAGTAGTTCATCGTCTTCAATCGATGAACGCCGTGAAGTCTAATGCTCAACTACACTTTCTATCCTAATCCGAGACTTAACTATAAGTAGACTAGAAATTAAGACTTATAGTTTTAGCAACTAAACTTGACAAATAAGCTTGAGATAGCAACGCTTGCAAGTTCGACCGAGCAGTGCTCTAACAGTTATGCGTATAGGTAAAGCAGTGGGGAGACCAACTAAGGTTAATGAAAACACATTAAAAAAGAGAAATTGGCTTTTATGCAAGTGTATTGGTGGAGATAGATCTAGCAAAATCAATTCCAAGTAAGGTATGGGTTGAGACTAAATATGGAGGTTTTGAGCAAGCTGTCCAATAGCCAAGCTTCCTAAATTATGTAATCACTGCAAAGTGATAGGTCACTATGTAGCTGAATGCAGAACTAAAAGAAAGGAACATAATCAACAAGAAGAGGTTCCAGTACAGAAGGAAGTTGTACAAGTTTGGAAAAAAATCACTCCAAAAAGAACTAAACAGATTCCAATAGGGTTTGATATATGTTTTAAGAATTCTGAAGAAATGATTCATCGGATTGTGGATACAAATGAAGATGTAGAAACAGGTACAACTGTTGTTCCATCTCAAGAAGCAGAATGCTCTTATCATCAACAAGATCATGTTAACTCAGGAAAATTTCAAGTGCTTCAAGATGTGAGCGAAAACTTATTCAGTTCACAAAGTGATTTTCCTATTTTATCAGTGGAGATAGTATTGAAAGCAGTCTCTAGTTCTCCTCCGGTAACTTTAATTATTAAAGTGATTCCACCTTTGGGAAAAGGAGGTACCAATTTGGATGAAGGAAACCGGAAGGCAACTAAACATGTGAGTATCATAAGAACAGGAACTCAATCTGCTAATTTAATTTCCAACAATAGTAAAAATGGGAGTCAGAGAAGCTCTTCTTCTCTACCCAAACCTTCTAAATGAAAATACTCTTTTGGAATGTCAGAGGCTTGAGGAGAGTCAAAGCCAAAGACAAAATAAGAAGTTTAGTTAATTTTTTTAGTCCTATTGTCATTTTACCAGAACCTAAAGTGCATTATTCTCCTGAATTTTGTAAGAAATCAAAACTCCCTGGAATGCACTATGAACTTTTTTTTTTCTTTTTTTTTTTTAAAAAAAAAACAAAAACCAAATTTTTTATTAAGGAATAAAAATATTCAAAATTACAAGCCCAAAAAAGAAAAGGAAGCTAAAAGTAGATCAAAAACAAAAGAAAAGAGAGTTAAATCTAAGCAAATCTGTAGTAAGGATGATCTGGAACTTCTAGGCAAAGTAGACTGCTGGGTTTGTCATTGAAATCCAACTTCTGGCCCTTCTGTAAATGAACTCCTTTCTTTGCAAAATGGTCAGCAGAAAAATTAATTTCCCTATACACATGCTTGAAGGATATTGAGTGAATACTAGTCATAACTTGTTTCCATCTTGCCAGAAGGAACCAAGGGCTATTATTGTAAAGCTGTTATACAAGCCTTGGAATCTGACTGTAGAATTAATCTGAAGTGCTGGTTCTCAACAACCCATTCTAAAGCTTTGATGCAAGAAATAAACTCTGCAACATAATTAGTGGTATTCCCAAGGCCACCAGATTCTGCAAAAATGAAAGCACCAGAGTGATTCCTTACTATAAAACCATAACCAACAAGGCCTGGGTTTCCTCTAGAGGCACCATCACAGCATAAGAGCAAAACATTTTCACTTGGCAGATAGAAGAAGAGCTCAGTTATTGTCCTTCTTTTTATTTTCCTGGCATGAATGAAGAAGTATTGTAGAATTTCTCTCTCAGCATCAGTACCCCAAATAACTCTTTTTAGTCTTCCTTCACAGTCATGGACCCTCCTAATTATCTTTAGTTGAAGCTTTATAAGATCAGGTTTCTCATCATCATAATAGATTGCATTCCGCAAGAACCACAACTCAACTATAGCAGTAAAAGAGCTAATAATCCACATTTCTTTGACCACATGGCTAGCATTTTTACTCATTTTTAAAACATTCTCAAAAGAGTTTGGTTTAGAGAACTGGAAGATACTTACAAGCCAACTCCACAGTCTGCTACTGAACTCACACTTCCACAAGATATGATCCATACTATCTTCACCATACTGGCACAAATAACATTTAGAAGCAAAGCTGAAACCTTTTTTTCTCAAATTTTCTTCTGTTGCACATATATTTCTAGTGATTTTCCAAACATTGGCAGAGGTTGAGGGAATAACGGATGGATTCCAGATTTTTTTTGTACCAATGCAATTTTGGTTGATGTAGACTAATTTTGTTAACAGCATCAGATACAGTGAACTGTCCAGAATGACTATTGCACCAAATCAATAAGTCCTCACCTTTTTTAATGACTGGTAATTGCTCAATGCTGAAAAATTGTAAGAAATCTTCATGGAAGCACCACTGCTCATTAACAATTAACTCCTGAATTTTTAAGTGAGGATGCAAGGTAATATATGGATGATCAGGAAATAACTTACATAGTGGTTCTTCAAAGATCCATCTGTCATTCCAAAGTGAAATTTGAGAGCCATTACCTACAATCCATCTAGTATTCTCATTGAAGTCAGTAATAACCCATTTTATGCCATTCCAAAAAGAAGATCTTCTATATTATCTTATCCAACTGCCATTTTTGTCCATGTATTTAGCAAGAAATTTTTTGGCCCATTCATCTTGAGAGTGGAGGATTTTCCATAACAGTTTCATAAGAAGGGCCTTATTTATATCTTCTAATTTCCTGATGCCAAGCCCCCCCTCCTCTTTTGAAGTACAAACAAAATCCCACTTCAATGTAACACATTTTTTTATCCTCAGCATTCCCTGACCATAAATAGTTTCTAATAATCTTGTCACAAGCCTCTAGCACCTTTCTAGGCCACTTGTAGATGGACATGTTGTAAATTGGTATACTGTTGAGAACATGTTTAACCAGTATGAGTCTGGCTTGAAAATTAAGCAATTTACCACTCCAGGCAGCTAGTCTAAGATGTATGTATTCAACAAGATGCCAAATATGAATAGTTTTTATTTTACCTTGAGCAAGAATCACTCCCAGGTACTTGTCAGGGAAAGAAGACAGCTCCATTTGAAAAAAATTCAACAATTTGTCTTTTTGTAGTTTCAGATGTACCATCCACAAAGCACTTGCTCTTGGTAGCATTAACCATTTGGCCAGAAGCAGCTTGATAATCCATTAGAAGAGTTTTCAAATTCTCAATACCTTTTTTTACCTCCATTGCAGAACAAAAAGATGTCATCAGCAAACATTAGATGAGTAGGGTGAATACCATTCCTTACTACCATTGGTTGAATTTTGTTATCCATTACTAATTTTGAGATATTTCTGCTAAGGACATCCTGCGCAAGAATAAAAAGAATAGGATATAATGTGTCTCCCTGTTTGAGGCCTCTACCAACTCCAAAAAAACCAACTGGACCTCCATTAAGCATAATTGAAAGTTTTGTAGAATGAAGAAGTACCATAATCCAGTTGCAAAACTTTGCAGAGAAACCAAACTTCTTTAAGGCTTTATATAAGAACTCCCAACTCATAGTATCATAAGCTTGAGATATATCTAATTTAAGTCCCATATTACCCCCTCTTCTATTGGATGACATTTCATTTACTAGTTCAGAGGCTAGTAAAATTTGCTCATGAATGTTTCTATTTTTGATAAAGGCATATTGTTGCTGAGAGACAAGATTTGGAAGATACCTAGTGAGTCTTTCAGTAATGATTTTGGTTATGATTTTAAAACAGAAGTTGCTAAGACCAATTGGTCTAAATCTTTTAGCATTCTTAGCACCTTTCATCTTAGGAATCAGAACAAGAAAGTTAGAGTTCATACCACTAGGAATCATGTTGTTATTCCAGCAAAATTGCACAACTTCCAATAAGTTGTTCTTGATGATATCCCAAGCTGCTCTGTAAAATACTCCAATAAATCCATCAGGACCTGAAGCACTATCAACATTCAAACTAAAAACTACATTCTTGATTTCATCTTCCTCAGGACATTCTTCCAAAAATTTATTGTCAGCATCAAAAATAATTTGTGGAACAACATCAAAAATGGATTCATTAATATGAACTGGCTGATATTCAAACTTAGCTCTAAAATGATCAATTAATACATCTGAAATACCCTGTTGAGTAGTGATAATATCCCAGAAGAGTTCTCCAGTTCAATAATAGCATTTTGAGATTGTCTCATTTTTATACTAGTATGGAAAAGTTTTGTATTCACATCCCCCTCCTTAATCCAATTCATTCTAGCTTTGTCTCTTAAAAAAGTATTGTAGTTGTTGGAAGCCATTTCATATTCACCTCTTGCAGTAACTATATTGTTTAATAAAGAAATGTTTGAAGGATCTGCATCAGATTTGATTGTTTCTTCCATAACCTTGTCTTCAGCTTTTTTGAGAGTTATTTGAACATCACCAAAAACTTTCCAGTTCCAAATCTTTAAGCACTTTTTCAATCTTTTTAGCTTGTTCATGAATATAAAGATAAGGTTACCATCAATGTCTTCATTTCAGGAATCAAAGACCAGTTGGAGAAAAGAAGGATGAGAGAGCCACATTTTCTGAAATCTAAATGGGGTGTTTAAAGCTCTACTAATAATGGTATCAGACCCTATAAGTGGGCCATGATCAGAAATCCCCCTAGTAGCCACATGGTAATGCCATCCATTAAACTTGTCAAGCCATTTCATATTAAAAAGAGCTCTGTCCAAATTGCAGAGAATTCTCTTACTGCCAACTTTGCCATTACACCAAAAAAAATTTAACCCACTTTTTGGAGCTTGAATGAGACCACAAGAATCAACACACATATTAAATTCACTAGCAACAGAAGTAAGGGGACTCCTACCACCTTTTTTCTCATCAATATTCAAAATAGTGTTAAAGTCACCTAGGATTAACCAAGGTTTATCAAGTAGACTAATATCATATAATTCTTTCCACAACTCTCTTCTATTTACTGCATAAGAATTTTCCTGGACACCAGTCACCAAGACACCACCAACCTCCACAGTAATGCATTGACTTGAAGAAGATACAACAGTAGGAGTTTGAACAGAGAAGTTCCAAAACAGCCAAATATTACCCTTATTATTATCCTTAGAGTTATGTATAATTCGATGATGCATACCATGCAGCTTAATACCACATTTTTTAACTTTAATCTTAGGTTCCACAATCCAAACTAGAAAAGGATTATTTGTCTTAACTGAATAATATAATTTGTCTCTAGCCTTCTGTCTTTTAAGGCCTCTTATGTTCCGAAAAATTACTTTCATTTGAAAGGAGGTTGAGGAGGAGGAGTCATACCCCCTTTATCCACCACATGTTTTAGAATTTCTTTACTATCCTTTCTTGTAGCAACTGCTGGTTTTGCTAGAGGTTTTTTCTTCACATTTCCAATTTTACTAGCTTCAGCAGTTTCAGGAATAGAAGTACTCTTTTTTAAGATAGTAATAGGTTGAGAAATTGATCCAAATTCTAGTAAACTAGTAGTACTTACTTCCTTAATTTCACCATCCTCGGAACTAGAGTATTCACTATCATTATCTTGTAGAATTTCATATTGATTACTATCAATGTGAATTGTAGGACTAGAAGTATGTTGTATACCTGATTTAGGAGCTCCTCCTATAACCTCCAAAAAAGGAGCTTCAACAGGAACTGCATTTGTTGGAGCTCTTTCAGATAAAGAAGTACCCTTATTGTTGATTAAAGCATTTGCAGCAGATATCTGAGGATGTTCAACTGATTTAGGACCATTAGTTGAAACACCTGGAGATTGAGTAACCAAAATGTTTGGAGCAGAAGTATTATTATTTTGAATTTTTGGTGGTGAAGTAGAAGTCCTCTGATTCTCAGTTGCTGCAGAAGATTGTTTATTAATCCTACATTCAGATTGGAGATGACCAACAATTTTGCACTTGCAACAAAATTTTGGTAATTTTGTTACGGTAACCCCTTGAGAGAAAGCCCCATATCTTGTAACAATCCACAGTTTATTAGGAATACTTTTTGCTAGATCAACTTCAATTAAAACCTTAGCATAGTAACCACTCTGGTAATTTAGGGTAGCTGCATCAACTTTGATTGGGTTACCAATAGATTTACTAATCTTGAAAAAAGTTTTTTCATCCCAGTATTCTAGTCTTAACCCTGGAAACTGTACCCAAACCATTTCCTTAGATGTACGTTGATTTTCCGATCTAAAATTTGGAATCCATTTTCTAACTCTTAAAATTTGATCCTGCACTTCCCATGTACCAGATTTGATATAATGTTTGTCTTCATCATTTGCTAGTTTAATCGTAAAGAATCCCTTACCCAGTGGGATTAACTGACATTGACATGTTAACTTCCATTGATTTTTTAAGATACAAACTGCTTCTGAAAATTTGATACGAAGAAAATCAAGCCTACCAATCAAAGAGAATTTCCATGAATCATATCTATCATAATCTTGATCATCAACCAAATTAATGGCAGGATGGACTTCAAAGGTTTTTGATAAATCTACAATCAATGGATCCATCTCAGATGCATCGTTTTTCTTTTCAAAATTCATATTGAGATAAATCTACAATCAATGGAATGCATTATGAAGCTTTTCACAATTCTTCTGAAACTAGAAAGGGTAATATGTGGGTTCTTTGGAATGCTTCTATTAATCAACCAAGAATAATATCTATTACAGATCAATCTATAACAGTGGAGGTTGGGGATCACTAATAACAGGTGTTCATGCTGCTTCATTAACTGTTAATAGAAGAGAGCTTTGGAGTGAGTTGGTTGATGTGAGTTTATTAAATAAACCATGGATGGTAATGGGTGACTTCAACACTATTATGACAGCAGATGATAAGGTGGGTGGGCTCAGAACTTTAAGGATTTCTATGTTGGAATTTAATGATTGTCTACACAGTTGTGGCTTAATCCAAGCTCCTAAGACAGGATTTGACTTTTCTTGGTGTAATAATAGAGATGGAACCAAGAGAATAGTTTGTAATCTAGATAGAGCCATCTACAATGATAAATGGGTTGAAAAATATCCAAGATGGGGGAGATATAAAGTTGGAGTAAGAGGTGTTTCAGACCATAATACACTATATGGTGCTAATTCAGAGTTTCCAAAACCATGCAATATTCCATTTAGAGCATTAGAAGTTTGGAAAAACCATCCTACCTTCCTTCAAGTAATTTCCGATTCATGGATCGAGCAGTTGGAGAGTAATCCTATATATATTTTTATGAGTAAGATGAAAAGGCTAAAGAAAGATATCAATGAATGGAATTGGTCTACCTTTGGAGATGTAAATAAAATGCTTAATCAGGCAGAAGAAGAGGTGATTCAGTATACTTTAGCTTCTGATCAAAATCCAAGTGATAAAACATGTTAAATAAATTGGTTTCTGCAAGAGGAAGACAAGACATTCTTATTTAGCAACAAAAGGAGATTAGGCAACAAAAACCAAGAGTACTGTGGATGAAAGATGGAGCATCTAATTCAAGATTCTTTCATGTAAGCAAGAAGATCAGGGAAGCTCAAAACTTGATTGTTGAAATTGAAAATAGTGAAGGAGAAATAATAGCAAATCAAAAAGGAATCTTTGATGTTCTAGTATCACACTTTGAAGATAAGTTCAAATTTCAGGAAGTAAACTTTGAGAAGGAATTCTTTGAAGTTATTCCTAAAATTATTAATGAGGAAGATAATGATATGCTGGACTCAATACCAACTGGTGAACAAATAAAGGAAGCAGTCTTTAATCTTAATCCTGATAGTGCTTCTGGTCCAGATGGATTTGCAGGATGGTTCTACAGATATTCATGGTCAATTATTGGTAATGATTTTATTGAACCAGTTCAGTTCTGTTGGAATAGAGGCTTTATACCAACTGGTTTGAATGCAAATTTTCTTAAGGTGATACCAAAAGTTAAAAGTGCAAAGCAAGCTAAGCATTTCAGACCTATTGGTCTCTTGGACTTTAGCTTCAAGATTTTTACAAAAATTCTGGCAACAAGAATTTGCAGTATTATTCATAAAGTGGTTTCACCCCAGCAAGGTGCATTTATTAAAGGCAGAACAATTCAAGAACAGATAGTCTTGGCATCAGAGATGATAAATAAGCTGGAAACTAAAAGATAGGGAGGTAACTTTGGACTCAAATTAGACATCACACATGCTTATGACTCACTAAGTTGGAACTTTTTATTTCAAGTAATGAATCATTTTGGATTTTCAGATAAAGTAATACATTGGTTGCATACTCTCTTACAGTTTGCAAAAATTTCAGTTATTGAGAATGGAGGCCCTGCAGGTTATTTTTCACCGGGGAGAGGACTTAGACAGGGAGATCCTCTCTCCTCTCTGTTATTTGTAATAGTTGAAGACATCTTGAGCAGGCATATATCAAAAAAGGTTAAGGAGGGCTCTCTGAGACCTATAGTAAACATAAATAACATTCAACCATCTCATATCTTATTTGCAGATGACATCTTCCTTTTCTGCAATGGAGAAAAAAGAAATGTAAGAGGATTAATGACATTACTGAAGTCCTATCAGTATGCTTCTGGTCAAAGGATAAGTCTGGAGAAAAGTAAGTGCTTTATAAGGGGACAAGTGAGGGAAGAAGATTCCAAATAACAGAAGAATGTAATATTCCTTTTAGCTAAATTCCCTGATAAATACTTGGGGGTTATCTTAAATCCAGGTACTATAAAATCACATCATGTGTGGGTTTGTGTGGAAATGATGCAAGATAAATTTGCAGGTTAGAAGGGCAAACTCCTGTCATTCTAGGAAAGATCAATATTGGTGAAGTTTGTCCTAAGCAGTATTCCAATATACAACATGTCAGTTTATAAATGGACTAAGAGGGTGCTAAAAGAATGTGAAAGAATAATTAGAAATTTGTTATGGTATGGAGATCCTGCAGTTAAGAAGATTGTAACTCTCAAATGGAACAAAGTTTGATCTCCAACAGCTGAGGGATGACTTGGATTGAGAAGACTGGAGGTAATAAATAAAGCCTTATTGATGAAACTCTTGTGGAAACTTCAAAATGGAACAGATGAATGTTCTCTATCTTACCAAACAAAGTTTCAAGATAAAAAAGGTGACTGGATTGGATATTACAGGAAATCATCAGTCTGGCCAGGGTTAAAATGGGTTATGAATGATCTCAATGAATTAACAATATGGTTGGTAGGCGATGGTACTTCAATTTCTGCTTGGAGAGAAAAATGAGTTCTGGATACTTCATTGATTGAGCTATACCCTGAAAACAGATATATGCAACAGTTCCTTGATATGAAAGTGTCAGACTTTTTACTTGGAGGTGAATGGGTTATACCAAGTGAACTGCTTGAAATGATTCAAATCAAAGACTTGCCAGTAACAGAAGGGGGAGCAGATAGAAAAATATGGACAGGAAATATCTCAGGAAACTTCTCTGTGGCATCTGCAGTGGAGAGCATCAGAGAGAAAATCCCTAAACCTCATTAGACTACACAGGTATGGAGTAATTCTATTCACCCTGGTAAGTCTAGTATCATATGGAAAATTGCTAGAGGAATTTTCTCTATTGATGATAACATGAAGAAAAGAAAATTTAACATAGTATCTAGATGTGCATTATGTAAGAAGAATAAGGAATCCTTAGAACACATCCTGTGAAAATGCTCTTTTAGTGTTGAATTATGGAACTGGCTATCTAATAAGTTTGAATTCAATAAGCCTAAATCCTTTGATGGGGGAATAAAGATGGCAAAGGGTAAAAGTCCAGCAGTTAAACATATCTGGAGAATTGCTTAATTTTGCTTAATGAAAGATATATGGTTCATGAGGAATAAATGTGTTTTTGATAATATCACTGCTAACATGGAGGTTATACAGAAATAGGTATTATAGTTTACAGAAGCAAGTGAAATTAGACTAAAAGCTTGTATGTGGAATACATCATATGACCTGCAAATTTTGAAAGAGTTTGATCTTAAGAGCAGAAAAGTTAAACATGTGAGAATTATGAAGATTTACTTCCAATTACCAGGCAAAAATGAATTATTACTCTGTTGTGATGGTGAATCAAAAGGAAATCCAGGAATTTCAGGGTATGGCTTTATAGGGAGAAACAATGGTGGAGAATTTTTCATTGCAGTTACAGGTGGTCTCGGTATTGCAACAAATTTCTGTGCAGAAGTCATGGTAGTAATCAATGCATATGAGTGGGCTGTTAGTAAAGGTTTCCATCAGCTCATATTTAGAATAGATTCATCATCTGTCATGACCTCTTTTAAACAAAACAGAATACCATGGTATGCAGTCAGTAGATGGAAGAATATATACTCTAAAGTTTCTAGATGGAAAATAATTCATAGCTACAGAGTGGTAAACTTCTCTGCAGACAAGCTTGCTAATATAAAGGGGTCACTCTAGGACAAGGAGAAACAATAATGTTTGGAGAAAACCCAACTTTTCTGGATGGCCTGGAAAATCCAGAACAACCATACTATAGATTTTATTAGCATGTACAACCTATAAAAATAAAAAAAGGGTTTTTTTCCTTTCTGTTTTCTTTTATTTCTTTTGAGTTAAGTCCTTAGGGACTTTTTTGTATTCTTTGGAAAACATTTTGTTTAATAAAATTCTTATTATTGAGAAAAACAATAGGTTTGATTTCATACCTAGAAAAATATGTTTAATACACGAGTTTAAGGAAGTAGACGTACGAACTTGTTTCGGAGTCGAAAGAACATCAAAAGGATTGAAGGTCCGGTTTTTATTGAAGATCTTAAGGTTGGGACGATCTTAACCTATTTAGGGAATCAAGGTAAAACTATACTAGATTATGTTGGGAGTCAAGGTAGAACAGATCCCTACCTATATCTGGAGTCAAGGTAGAACCGGTGCCAATAGGCAAAACCGATTTCTTCTAGTCACGTAAAACTTAGGGTTTGTGTGATACGGAAATTGGGTTTGAAAAATTGGAAAGTTCGAGATGTCGACATAATAAGTAATTTGAACATGTGCTGAAATCTTATTTCTTAATTGTTCAAAGATTTTCCTTGATACTCAAGTTGACATCTCAAACCAAAATAGTATAAAATCTTTTTGAGATTTTCAAAATTAATATGTTTTGTTTTATCCGAATCAAAACATATTTATGGAAAGATATATTACTTAAGTGTTAGATAATATTTGAGTTATCCATGAAGATTTCGGTTATACAGTTGGATATTGGTCGGAATTAGACAACCGAATTTAGGTACTTTATTGCATATCCTAATAATATTTTCGGTTATGGAAATTCCTTGGTGTCCAAACTACCTTGGTCTATAAATAGTGAAGTTTGTTATTCTTACAAACTTATCCCGAACTTCATCTTTGTTTTTTCTGGTGTATCTGACTAATAATATTCTCGTGTTACTATCTTGGAGAGGAGATTAACCTAATAAAGCGAAATTTCTTACGTCCGATAATTTAAAGACTTCTTTGGGATTAAGAAGCGTCTATTAGTATCTTTGGTGGGAAACTAGAATTGCATTGTTATTTTAGTTTTCAAATATTGATTTGATAGAATAACGGGTGTTAACTCTTGATTGCACCTAGTTTGATTATTTTTGAGAGCCTTCTCTTCTGACATAAGGTCACTTAAACTAGATCAAGAGATTAACATTTACTTGTGATCATCCATTGTTAATAAACTCCGCTATGTCCGTGGTCGGTCGTAAATCATGAATCAACTTTGTTATTATGCAGGTACAAAAGACTATTGAAGATTGAAGACAATAAGATTTTTCTTATTGGTTTCGTATCTTTGTGATTTGCTTCGTGCATAAATTGTTCGGTTGGGATCCGAATAGATCTAGTTTGTCTTTGGTATACTTATTATTGCTAGTCGTATTTATATCGACAAGCTATCATTTAGTGGTACTTTTCATTATCCGAATATGGTAGTTCTCTTGGACTCGATCTGGTTAACTTGTTAATCAAGATCTTGGAAGACCTAAACCCGCAAAGGAGATTAATTGATTTTAAACAGAAAATCCTTTGTCACACTCAACATGCATATCTATGATTGATTTTCTAAGATAGAAGAGTGGTTACCAAACAAATTAGTCATTTACTATTTGGAAGATGATCGAAAGGGTTTAGTGCTTAAAGTCTTCAAAGAGGCTGAACCAACTTAAAATAGTGGACTCTATCTTAGGATTCACGTGCAATGTGTAGATTGGTTGTAGGCGTAAGGATACTGGAAAACTAGGTAACTAGGGGTAGTTTACTTGGTCTCAACTATACAAGGCTTAATTATGAGAGTATTCAAATATGGAATAAGTCTTAGGTTTTTTTTGCATTTTCGGTTTCCTTGTTAACAAAATTTTGTTGTGTGCTTTTACTTTACTTTTCATATTATAATATGTTTAAGTTATAATTAAAGTAATTACACTTGTACTTTAATTCCAAACACTTGGGTTGATCCTTATAGTTGTGCTCGGTTTAGAACTATAACTATATACCAAGTGTATACCTTATGGTTTGCTATCTTCTTGACAGTCTCTGTTTATATTAGATCATGCAAGGTATTTGACTTATAGGTTGATATCGAAAATATTATGGTGTATTTGGTACCCTTGTCATTTCAATTGGTATTAGAGTAGAAACACAAAAAGATCTAATAGTCTGTGTTTGTGCGATCCAACCTATAAGACTGAAATCTAAAATATTCTTGACGAAACCTATAATGATTCAGTTAACGTACCATCAAGATTTGACGGCTTCAATTTTTTGTGGTGGAAGACACGAATGAAGGAAGTAAAACTGTCATTCCAAGGACCTTTTGGAAACTGGATAAAGACTAGATGTATCCCAAGAAACTTTCTCTTAGAGGTAAGAGACAACCCAAATATTCTTTTTGCTTTTGAAATGGTTAAAAAAAAGAATCAATTCAATTCAACAAGAAAAATTCTCCGTAATGTTGATTTAAATGGGTTATGTAATGTCTCCTCAAATATTTCAAATTTTTATAATGTATGTATCTATACTACTATGAGAAATAAAATCCCATGTCTTGTGAATTTTGTAGCTTATGCCTACTTGTCATCAACCCTCACAAATAATCCTATTGGACTGGATTTTAGAAACAACGGGAGAGAAAGTTGCTCTCAAATAAAGAATCAAAACAACTATAATTCTTTATTAACTCGTAGTTTTTATAATAGGATAAGGACTTTTGTTCTGTCAAAAAATGTTGCGTCAAAAACCTATATTGCAATATAATTCGAGTTATGAAAATACTTCGATTTGAGAACCCGAAAAGGAAGTATTTTATACACTTTTCTATTGGAAGTGGAAATATGCATTCTCCACATAATGGTTTCTTTCCAATGATTTTCTAAAATAAGTTTGTTATATTAAGAATCATTGTACTCTTATGTCTGAATCTCTTCCGAACATAACTCTCATTGCCTGTTGTGTTATGTTCTTGTCATATAGTTTGGTATCACTCTTCGATACTCTGTTCATATGATATGGACCGGTTCAGTTTGTGGAATCCACATATGGATCGATATCTTCTTAGATAACAAAGATTTTTGTTTCCGAAAATATGTTAATTTCTTGAAAAGGGATGAATTTTTGTTTTCAGAAATAAATATAAAAACTCGGATCCTTTTGTAAGTTTTTGAGTTATTTTGGAAAAAGAAAAATATTTTGATTTTTCAAAGTATTCGTTTTGAAATTCTAGTAAAGAAGTTACTAAAGATGGTACCTAAAGAAAACCTGAGAGGAAGCCTGGGAGCATTGGTTCTCACTAATAAACTCTCTCGTATGTATGAGGGAAAGTGTTATCACACTCTCTATGATGTGAATAGGCTAATCTGTGATGTGTTTGTTAGAGCATAGCTCGGTCGACCTCGCATGCGTTGCTATATCAAGCATGTTTGTCAATGTTAGTGATCAAAACTATGAGTCTTGATTTCTAGTCTATTATAGCTAAGTCTCGGACTAGGATATAAAAGTGTAGTTGAGCTCAAGGACTTCATGGCAATTCATCATATAACGACGAAGATCTACTCAAGGAACCGTGGAACTTCATCAACAAAAAGGTATGTGGAGACTTGAACTTATCTATCATTCAAAAGTCTATCTATTCTATCTCCTACTTCTTATGAGACAAAAAGTCGTATGTGATATAGACTGGATCATACACATTTGACATTTCGAGCTGAGCATTCACTACTTATGTTTTTCTCGAAATTGTGTGTTGGTAAAGCGTTTCGCTTTGATCAAGTTTATCTTCACCTAGTGACGAAAGTCATGAAAAGTTTCAATTACTTTGAGAATTGATCTAGCATGAAACAGTCTGTGAATAACGGCTACATAACGTCCTCTGATAATGTCTCAATGATTGGAATGAGAGTTTAGATTACATTACCACGTATTCCTTAATCCGAAGTTTTCAAACTTTGTTGATTGAGAGAAACCGGAGGAATTTGCTTTGCCAAGTCCGCGAACTGACGGAAGTTCTCTTGCCGAGAATTTCTGCTGGGATTTTCCAAAAACTCATTTGCGTGTTTAGTCCACGAACCTAGTCCGCGAACTGGCGGAAGTCTCTTTTCCGAGATTTTATGTTGAGTTTGGAAAACTCTGTCGGTTTCCTTAAGTTCGCGAACTTGTTTGTGAGCTTAAGTGGTTATGATCTAAAGATGTGCTCTGAACATGAAACTTAAATTACTAAGGAATGTTTTATGCAAACCGTGGCTATAAAGTTCATGAGCCGATTCAATCGAATCGAATCATCTTTGTTTCAATTGTGTCTTATGTAGTTACATAAGATCTCATAGCAATTGAACAACTCTCTAACTAGTTCATTTGAGTCAATTGAACTAGTTATGGTGAAGAAGAACTAGGTTAATATGAATTGATCATATGGTTAACCTTTTGGGTTACTATGTTGAACCAACATACACGTACACATTTGAACACGATTTTCACAAACCCAGTAAACGTCTACCCAAGTGTGTGTGACAAGCTAAGTTTTCGATCTAACAGTTGAGAAATATTAGCTTGAATCTAAATCAGGTTTTCATCTAACAGTGAATATGAATTGCTTTGTAACTAAGGCAAAACCCTGATTTGAAGGCTATATAAAGGAGACATCTAGCATTGCGCAAAACTAATCCCCACACGTCTGTGTGATACTAGTGCGCTCGCAAGAGTCGATTCTCCTTTAACCTTTGGTTTTCTTCTCTAAAACCAGGTTAACGACTTAAAGACTTCATTGGGATTGTGAAGCCAGACCGATACTACTTTTATCATAGTTGTGTGATCTGATCTTGCATATTCTATCTACGAGTACAATCTATTGATTGGCTTGAGATCGTGAGAGTTCTCCGATAGGCAAGATAAAGAAGTCACAAACATCTTCGTCTCACTGTTTGTGATTCCTCGACAAACCGCTTGTGTATTCAAGAAGGATTGTTGAGAGGTGATTGATTAATTTAGGCTGTTCTTTGGGAATATAAGACCGGATTATCAATTGGTTCATGTTCACCTTGATTTTATATCTTAATACGGAACAAAACCTAGGGTTTTTCTGTGGGAGACGGATTTATCCTTTGATAGACTTTTCTGTGTGAGACAGATTTGTTTATTATCAAGTCTGCGATTTTGGGTTGCAGCAACTCTTAGTTGTGGGTGAGATCAGCTAAGGGAATCAAGTGCGTAATATCCTGCTGGGATCAGAGGCGTAGCAGTACAACTGTACCTTGAATCGGTGGGAGACTGATTGGGGTTCAACTATAGTCCAGTTCAAAGTTAGCTTGTAGTAGGCTAGTGTCTTTAGCGGCTTAATACAATGTGTATTAAATCTGGACTAGGTCGTGGGGTTTTTCTGCATTTGCGGTTTCCTCGTTAACAAAACTTCTGGTGTCTGCGTTATTTCTTTTCCGCATAATATTTTTATATAATTGAAATAATACAGGTTGTGCGTTAAAGATCATCAATTGGAAATCCAAAATTTGGTTATTGATTGATCCTTGGACATTGGTCTTTGGTACCGTCCAAGTTATCTCTCTTTGATAAAGACTCGCAGATTTCCATTTTCTTGAGTAAATATCAAATCGAGAGATTGAGATATAAACTCTTTGATATATCTTTATATTGATTGAATCTAACTGTCTAGTTGATTTTCATAAAAAGTATATTGGAGTTTGTCCATACAGATTGATAAGAGAAATTTTGGGTGGTGTTGTTAGACCCCCGGTTTTTTAATTTGTATCAGAGCAGGCAAACACGTTTAAGACCTCAAAAGTCTGTGTTTTTAAGCGATCCGACTCTATGGACAAAGGTGCTATCTCTATTAACGTACCATCAGTCTTCGATGGCTCCAATTACTTATGGTGGAAAATTGTTATGCGAGCTTTTCTTAAATCGCGTGATTTTCGATGATGGGTATATGTGGTTAATGGCTATGATGCTCCCGTTGTGGAAGTTGGTGATGTAAACGTTCCCAAACCTATTGGTGAATACACCGCTGTTGAGATAACTGTTGCAAAACAAAATTACGATGGTTTGATTGCTATCATACATGCCATTACCCCAAATCTTCAGCATCGTGTGACAAACTCCACTAGATCTAAAGATGCTTGGGATATCTTAGAAGCCGTATTTGAAGGAAACTCCAGTGAAAAGGATGCTAGGCTTCAAAACCTTAATTACGATTGGGAGAACCTTCGTATGGCAGATGAAGAAACATTTGATGAGTTTAATCACAAAGTTTCTGAAATTGTTGATGCATCTTTTGCATTGGGTAAGACTATTCCTGAAAAGGACATTGCGATGAAAATTCTCAGATCGCTGCCATCTAGATACGAGTCAAAGAAGCATGCCATCGTTGAGGGGAATAACCTCGATAATCTTTCCAGAAACACCTTGGTTGGAAAGCTTAAGATCTTTGACCATGAGCATACATCCAAAGTCGGTAAGGATGTTGCCTTTAAAGCACAAAAGAACACTAAATTACTTATCAAAGGTAAGAGTGTTCATGTCTCTGAGGATGATCAGTCTGAGGATGATTTTTCGGATGAAGATCTTGACAAACTAGTCTCCTTGATCACAAGACAGTTTAGGGATCTTCTGTTGAAGAGAAGTAAACGGTGTTCAAGAGACAAACCTAAGTCATCAGACAAACCTCACGGTCGCGTACCTCCTAAAAACAGGGATGCTGACCAGGATGATGACGAGGACATGCCTCAGTGCTTTAAGTGTAAGGGTTTTGGCCATTTTGCTAACGAATTCCCAAATCGTAGAAAATACACTGGGAACAAAGGTCTAGCTGTAACACTTGATGAAATGTCTGAAACCTATGATTCCGATGAAGATAGGAAATCAAGTGTAGGGCTTCTTTGTGAAAACATCGATTTTGATACTTGTAGCAATACATATATCAACCTTAATGGGTTCGGAGAAGAGGGAAACCCAATAAAGCTGGAAGATTCACTGAATCCGATAACTGGAAACCCTATCAGTGATGTTTCAGGATCAACTGTATGTCTAGCTGTTTGCACATCTCAGATGCCTGAATACTATCCAAGATTGACGTGCTCGTTTTGTTCGATGAAGGGACACGAACTATCAAGGTGTTACAAATACAAGCACCAAATAAGGCACGCCAGCAAACTTCAACGAAGAGCAGATCGATTAGCAAGGAAGCTGAAACTTGCTCAGAAGACCGCCGAGGTATGTAGGATCTTATCTTCGTCTAAGAAGTTGGTTTCCAAGGATAGAATAAGACCATTTGAAAAGTAAATATGGTCAAATCATTTTGATAGACAGAGATCAGAGGATTCCTTCCATGAGGAAAAAGATGGAAAAATCGTTGTTCATCACAAACAACTTGATTGTGTTGTTGGGAAAATCTTGTCTCATGTACCTGTTCGAAATCCTTTTGACATCCTTTATAAGACTGCTTGTTGAGTTAAGTGATTCCATCACACAAATCCAGTTGTTCATAACTGTTCCCAAAGCACTATGTCGTCAGATGGAAAGGATATCAACATGATTGTTAAGTCTTCAGTCAAGGAAAAAGAGAAATATCCTGTTTCTAAGTCCCTGAAAAGAAAAAGAAGGAATACAAGAAAACCCAGGGCTGTTCCTTCTAACTCACAGAAGTTTACCGATGTTCTTGATGAGTTAAAGGAAATAATAAGGGAGATTTATCAAATAAAGACGTTCATGTCTAAATCTTTGGAAATTTAGAGGACCCTAATTCGACCTCTTCAGCCAAGACAGTTCGTGGGTATTGACACTTATCTCCGTGAACCTTATGTCCTGATTGTTGCCGATAACAAGGAGTTCGGGAATGATAAAGAATTTCTCAAAGGAATTGTTGCCTAGTATGTCTTCTTTTTGGATTAGTTGGAAGAATAACTATAGCTTGAATAACGAAGATTGTGACTACACATAGATATTTTTGTTTTCATCTTCTTATGTTATTTTTTAGGTTTATTGGTTTTTAAATTCTAAAAATATTTGGAGGATGATATTATTGCAGTATTAATCTGTTTTGAAGTATTGCAATATTTTTATGGGATATGTATTGTTTGCGTCCGTGAACTTGAAGGTCCCATATTGTGTCAAAAGTAAAGTCGTTCATAAATTGATATTCGTATTGATGAAAGGACGAATGGAATTTTGACAATTACAAAAGTTATGCCTATGCAGTCATTTATTTGATGGAAAATAGGATGAAATCTTTTGTTTGACAAGGATAAAGTCTATTATGTCGTTATGCAAATAGTGATGGAAAATAAAATAGATCCTTGTATGTTATCCACGGTATTGATATTCATTGATCCATTTTGTTATGTTTTACCGTGAAGGCTCCATTGTGTATCTTATATTGAGCACCTTACAACTATGTCGATTAATATTGGCCTTGTTGGTTGTTCCATGAGATGCTATATGTTGAGCATTCTTGAACTAAATTAATCATCTTGATTGGTTATTTAGTTATTTGCTCCGAAAGTCTTCTTTTGTCGAGTAAAATTTTTTGACAATTAAATTGATTGCTTCGGTGATTAGTTTGGTTGTGTATTCCAATTATATTAACTATAGGTTCTCTTGTAATTAATCTAGTTGAGTTTTTCATATATTGCACAAGTTCTTGTGTTGAGTATATGAACTACTATACTAATCATGCTCTATTGGTTGATGTAGTCGTATATTCCGTAAGGTTTTCCTTATGTTGAGTATTTGAACGATTAAGGTAGTCATCTCCGTGTGGTTATCTTAGTCGTAGCTCCGTGAGTTTTCTTATATTGAGCACAATCAATTAAATTAGTCACTTTTGTGGTTTGATTTAGTTGCGTATTCCAATTAAATTAATCATGGGTTTACTTGTGATTAATTTGATTGAGTTTTGGATATAGAAAATCATTTCCATGGTTTTTGGTGTCCAAT
This sequence comes from Papaver somniferum, assembly GCF_003573695.1. Classification (NCBI taxonomy): domain Eukaryota; kingdom Viridiplantae; phylum Streptophyta; class Magnoliopsida; order Ranunculales; family Papaveraceae; genus Papaver; species Papaver somniferum. Next base: position 42,170,166 of record NC_039367.1, on the reverse strand, counting down.
TAAAAAATCCTTCTTTTCTTTCGAAATTAAGGTCGCTCTTGTTGTTCTTTCGTGAATGACATCAAATGGGGGAGAGTTCTTTTGAACTTGTGCTTAATGGTAACATCTTGCGAGGTGTGCGGTTGTGGAATTTTATAGAGGTTATCTTGTATCTTAAAACTCCTTGATGAATGCATTTAGCTTCGGCTTTATGATTGCATCTAAATTAAGTTGGTATGTATTTTTTCTTTTAGTCTATGAAATATCTCTTGTGGAAATTTCATTATGATCCCGTTCTTTTACCTTTGCCAATTTTATTGACAAAAAGGGGGAGAAATAATGTAGTTCACGCTACAAATACATATGGTTTTCGGATCATTGTGTAAGGGGGAGTGGTTTCCATGATTGAGATGGAGTATTGACTAAGGGGGAGTGATACATATCACCACAGTATTATTGTTAAAGTCGCGATGCGATTGGACTTTGATGTTACATAATGATACTATGACACTGTATAATAATGATCGAGAATCTCGATTTCTCTCATTGTTATAGCTACGGATATTCAACAACCGTGGTGCTAAAATTACAACCTTTGGGATCATTGGAGTACTTGGAAGGACGAAGATTTCAAGGAACGTTGAGGACTAGACTATGGAATATTAGCCACTAAAGTTTATCTTTTTTGTATTCCATATGTATTAATAGTTTTGTCACTAAAATTGACAAAGGGGGAGATTGTTAGAGCATAGCTCGGTCGACCTCGCATGCATTGCTATATCAAGCATGTGTTGTCAATGTTAGTGATCAAAACTATGAGTCTTGATTTCTAGTCTATTATAGCTAAGTCTCGGACTAGGATAGAAAAGTGTAGTTGAGCTCAAGGACATCATGGGGATTCATCATATAACGACGAATATCTACTCAAGGAACCGTGGAACTTCATCAACAAAAAGGTATGTGGAGACTTGAACTTATCTATCACTCAAAAGTCTATTTATTCTATCTCCTACTTCTTATGAGACAAAAGTCGTATGCTATATAGACTGGATCATACACATTTGACATTTCGAGCTGAGTATTCACTACTTATCTTTTTCTTGAAATCATGTGTTGGTAAAGCGTTTCGCTTTGATCAAGTTTATCTTCACTTAGTGACGAAAGTCATGAAAAGTTTCAATTACTTTGAGAATTTCTCTGACGTGAAACGGTCTGTGAATAACGGCTATATAACGTCCTCTGAGAATTTCTCAATGATTGGAATGAGAGTTTAGATTACATAACCATGTATTCCTTAATCCGAAGTTTTTAAACTTTGTTGATTGAGAGAAACCGGAAGAATTGGCTTTGCCAAGTCCGCGAACTCAGTTTGCGAACTCAGACCGCGAACTGACGGAAGTTCTCTTTCCGAGAATTTCTGCTAGGATTTTCTAAAAACTCGTTCGCGTGTTTAGTCCACGAAACTAGTCCGCGAACTGGCGGAAGTCTCTTTGCCGAGATTTTCTGCTGAGTTTGGAAAACTCTGCCGGTTGCCTTAAGTCCGCGAACTTGTTTGTGAGCTTAAGTGGTTATGATCTAAATATGTGCTCTGAACATGAAACTTAAATTACTAAGGAATTCTTTACGCAAACCGTGGCTATAAAGTTCATGAGCCGATTCAATCGGATCATATTTTTTTCAATTGTGTCTTGTGTAGTTACATAAGATCTCATAGCAATTGAACAACTCTCTAACTAGTTCATTTGAGTCAATTGAACTAGTTATGGTGAAGAAGAACTAGGTTAATATGAATTTCTCATATGGTTAACCTTTTGGGTTACTATGTTGAACCAACATACACGTACACGTTTGGGCACGGTTTTCACAAACCCAGTAAACGTCTACCCAACTGTGTGTGACAAGCTAAGTTTTCGATCTAACGGTTGAGAAATATTAGCTTGAATCTAAATAAGGTTTTCATCTAACGGTGAATATGGATTGCTTTTTAACTAAGGCAAAACCCTGATTTGAAGGCTATATAAAGGAGACATCTAGCATTGTGCAAAACTAATCCCCACACGTCTGTGTGATACTAGTGCGCTCGCTAGAGTCGATTTTCCTTTAACCTTTGGTTTTCTTCTCTAAAACCAGGTTAACGACTTAAAGACTTCATTGGGATTGTGAAGCCAAACCAATACTACTTTTATCGTAGTTGTGTGATCTGATCTTGCATCTTCTATCGTACGAGTACAATCTATTGATTGGCTTGAGATCGTGAGAGTTCTCCGATAGGCAAGATAAAGAAGTCACAAACATCTTCGTCTCACTGTTTGTGATTCCTCGACAAACCGCTTGTGTAGTCAAGAAGGATTGTTGAGAGGTGATTGATTAATCTAGGATGTTCTTCGGGAATATAAGACCGGATTATCAATTGGTTCATGTTCACCTTGATTTTATATCTTAAGACGAAACAAAATCTAGGGTTTTTCTGTGGGAGACGGATTTATCCTTTGATAGACTTTTCTGTGTGAGACAGATTTGTTTATTATCAAGTTTGCGATTTTGGGTTGCAGCAACTCTTAGTTGTAGGTGAGATCAGCTAAGGTAATCAAGTGCGCAGTATCCTGCTGGGATTTGAGGCGTAGGAGTACAACTGTACCTTGAATCGGTGGGAGACTGATTGGGGTTCAACTATAGTCCAGTCCGAAGTTAGCTTGTAGTAGGCTAGTGTCTGTAGCGGTTTAATACAGTTGTGTATTCAATCTGGACTAGGTCCCGGGGTTTTTCTGCATTTGCGATTTCCTCGTTAACAAAACTTCTGGTGTCTGTGTTATTTATTTTCCGCATTATATCTTTTATATAATTGAAATAATACAGGTTGTGCGTTGAAGATCATCAATTGGAAATCCAACCTTTGGTTGTTGATTGATATTGATTGATCCTTGGACATTGGTCTTTGGTACCGTCCAAGTTATCTCTCTTTGATAAAGACTCGCAGATTTCCATTTGCTTGAGTAAAGATCAAATCGAGAGATTGAGATATAAACTCTTTGATATATCTTTTTATTGATTGAGTCTAACTGTCTAGTTGATTCTCATAAAAAGTATATTGGAGTTTGTCCATACAAATTGCTAAGCGAAATATTGGGTGGTGTTGTTAGACCCCCGCTTTTTCTGTGTTAGTGACTGTTGTCTCTACAAGATTGAAAGATATCTTGATTCCTTAGAAAAAGAGAGATCTGCAACTTGTGTTGAAATCTGGCATCATATATTTTTTCTCTCATCGTCTTCAAAGGTGAATGCATCCATCTTGCTTGATGGAACTTACTACTTAATGAAAGAATATATGCTAAAACAAATCGAGTAAGCTCTTATGAAAATCTGTTAAGTATCACTACACCAAATTCTGGGATTAACAACTCAGATTAGTAACAGCTTATCAACTGTTGCAAATTTTCAGTTGCTAATTTTAGTTGCAAAATATTCACAACAGTTTGAAATAGTTACGAAACTCGCAACTGTTTGTTTCAGTTGTGATTCGCAACAGTTTGATGTTTCACATGTGCCACTCGTGAGTGTGACCGGGCACAGTTTAAACTGACTCAGTATTCAACCCATTCAGCTTATAAACTGATTCGATTATCTCTTATCTTATCGAGCAGAAGACTAGATCTCTCATTCTTTTTTTTTATTCTCTTCTCTCTTTCTCTCTCTTTATCTCAATTTCAAAGGAGTTTGTTAACGAATCGTTCATATGAAAATCTTCATTCTTCATCACTGTCCTAGATCTTTTCGATTGAAAACCAATATCTAACCCCTAATCCCAGATTTACTTCAAACAGATTTGAATGTTCGTGCTACATAAATTGGAAGTTAGGGTTTGAGGTGATGTTCTGAGATGAATCAGAGTTTTGCTGTAAGAATCGAAGTTGTTGTGGATACGAGTTGAAAGTTAGGGTTTGAGATTGAAAAACTACAACAAAATCGAAAACTCGGATCGTGTAGATTAATTTGTTGATATTTGTATTTTGAGAATCTAGGGTTTAATTTAGATTAGGGGTTTTGACGGATTTGTGTTCATATGATATGATTTCATCTGTGTTAGGTTTAGTTTTCTAATTTTAATTGTTTTTTCTTACTGGGAAACCCTAAATAGGAGAGTTAATGCTTGATTTGTGCTTTGTGAATCTAAAATTTGCTTAATTTTGGGGGGTTTTCACTTGATTCATTGTATAATTGATTTAGTAGCTCATGTTTAATTGTTTCACAGAGGCATAGGGATTAATTGTTTCGGATTTGACAATTCAAGGAGTATTTGACAGATCTAGTATGTATACATAATTGTGTCTTATTTTTAGGGGCACATATGATGAACTAAATCGATGCCTAAGACTCTTAACTAACTAGCTATGTTCTTGGTGCATAAGCTTTTTATATATGCATTCCCTTTGGAATTTGATCACATCGTAGTTAACTATCCATACAACATGTGGTATAAAAATGTAAGAAACAAAGATACATTGTGCATTCATCTGGTGTTAATTTTTCCTTTTTACTTTCTTTTGTGTATATAATTTTTCTGTCTTTGTCCATTTTAATAAAGATGAAAAATAAATGTTGATTACTCCATTGTATGTGCAATTGAATTGTATTTTGTCTATGTGTTGTTTTCATTTTGTTTTTTTTCGATTCATGCTCCGAATTAGGTTCTTTTGTTTGGTTTTGTGGGGAAATTTATCGAATGAGGTCTAGCGAAAATATGATCGATGTTGTTTGTGTGGAGAGTTTGTTAAAAGTAACCTGGCCACTAGGGCTGTCAACGGATAAATATCCGCCGTATATTAGACAATCCGATAAGGTTAAGGTTAAGAATTATCGGATATCCGATATCCGTTAACATCCGGCGGATATCAAAAATACAAACCAATATCGTTAACGTTAATCTATCGGATAACGGATATTTATCTGTTAAAATCCGATAACGCATGTCACAGAAGCAAATGCAGAAATGCTGAAAATTTAGGTTGTTCTTCAAGTTTTTTGACAGTCTTTTTTGTTCAGGTGTAAGAAATACAAACCACACAAACACCTCAGTCACATCACACATGAAAAAACAAACAACAACAGAGTCTGCAACTACAAACAAAAAACTACACTCAAACAGGCTAGATCTTCTTTGCTGGTTTCATTTTGCATCAACTTCAGTCGACGACTTCCATATCTGCATTCACAATCACAAAAACCTGGTTAGGGTAGCTCAATACTTGGACACTATATTAGCTCATCTACTAGCGTATGAGATCTAATATGCTTTTACATGTTACAGTTCTAATTACAGTTCTGGAACAAGTGCAATATGGTAGCTCATCTAATGTTACAGTTCTTCATCTAATATGGTAGCTCATCTAATATTAATATGTTACAGTTCTAATATGGAAAAGAATTAAGTAAAGGAAAATAAACGAAGATTTACCTGCATCAAAGAAGTCTGGCAGCCAATCACTTAAGCATAGCAATGCTTGGACTAAATCTGGACTTAGTGAAGTTCTATGAGTTGTTAGGACCCTTCCACCATCGCTGAACATGGACTCTGACGCCACACTAGTCACTGGCACAGCCAATACATCTCTTGCTATCTTTTCCAGAGTTGGATACTTACAACCATTCATCTTCCACCAAACCAATATATCAAATTTCATTTCATCTTGAGCTGTTAGAGTTGGAAGAATTGGTTCTGCTAAGTATGTCTCTAACTCAGATTTCTGAACATCATCTTCATCATTTTCCAACACAAAACTAGCATAATCTGTGCTAGATGCACCTGAGCTTCTTACATTCATGCGAGCGACAGAGTTTCTAAAGAAAGCAGGAGCTGCAGTGCTGTTTTGAGATTCATATGCATTGTAAACTTTGAACAAGTCTGTTCTGAATTTCTCATAAAGTTCTGCAGCTTCTGAGAACAACATGAATAAAGTATTAGTAAAACACAGAACATGAAAGTCATAAAGCATAAAGCATGTTGTTCAAGAAATAGTAAAACTCTGTTGGATGTTTGTTATCGATTTCAACCAATAATAAAACTCTAATCCTTTACCTAAACTCATACAAGTTATACTCACTCACACAGACACACTAACCTTGGTATTTCCAAACTCCGTGTTTGCAGATCCTGCTGCAGAGTTACAAGCACCAGTCTTCAGCCCAGCAAGCAAGTAAAACATCAGTTTACCTATATATCTCCAAGAAATCTAGAAAATACAACAAATAAAACGTTGAAGACAAATTCTACCACAACATAAGATGTTTTAACTTCCCAAAATCTCAAATCGAACTAGAGGTTAAATGAAGTTTTAACCCAAAATTAGTTCCACATTACTGAAATTCTAAACAAGATTCAACCCCACATTCCACAAAATACACCCAACATTTAACTGAAGAATCAATAATTGGAACTTAGCATATCATTTCACACGCACAAAATGAACTAAACCGGTAACCCCTAAATCGAAGTTGAAGCTGCTTCATACAAGAATGAAAACATCAAAACAATTGAAAGAAACCCTAGCTTACCTTGAGGATTTTCGCACAGCTGATTCAAACAACACAAAAACAAAAAGAACTAAATCAGTAATCCCTAATCGAACTATTCAAAATCCAACTATTCAATTACCTAAATCAACAGAGAAACAAAGAAAATAAACAAAAAACTTACAAAATCATACTCACCAAGATCCACACCGACCTCTGTTCAACTTCTTCAAATCTCCTTATCCCTCCTCGTTTTCTCCTCCAAAAATTCCCACTGCCAAAATACTGATAAAACCCATACACATTCTGAGAAAAACCCTAGAAACCAAATTGGCTTAAAATAAACAAAATCGAACAAAAAACAGCTTAAAATGAACAAAAAACTCAAGCTGAATAATGGAGATGATTTTGAAATTCAAAAAAATCTCTCAAATTAAAAAACCCTAGGAATAGAGAAGTCGAAGATCAGAAGATTAGATTAGGTTCTCCCTGTCGGCAGCGGGCAGCATATATCTAGGGGTAGGAAATTACAAGTACACCCCTAGACTATCGGATATCGGATATTAACCTAACAGAAAGGCCTATTCCAATATCGTTATCGTTAAGAGAAAATATCCGATAAAATATCCGATTCCGATATCCGATATGTCGGATAAAATCCTATAGGATGTCGGATTTCAGAAATGGATATCCGATATCGGTTATCCGTTGCCAGCCCTACTGGCCACGGTTTTTAAACCGTAACTTGTAGTTTTTAATATTAGCAAGTTAGATTTTTCAAAAACTTCATTGTCCTGTTTCACCTATATATTAATTTCTATCAGACTATGTAACTAATGCTGCTCTTTCTATCTCAGGTACCATGAGTTTGGATCCTCTGTCTTAACACCATGAGCAGGAAATTTGGGAGGTATAATCTTTTCTGACATGATACATTTCAACAAATGCAAATAATCTACTAATGAGAACTAGTTTTCATGTATATATACTAGTAAGGTTATTTGAAAGTGTCATCTTAAAGAAGCCAAGTACGAGAAAAAGGGAATGGCCAAGAGATAATATACTCCTCTATCTGTCTCATCTGTTTGATAATATGCACAAGTGAGTTTGGGGTTTGGCCAACTGAGTCACTATCACTAGTACTAAACACATATTTGTGCTAAAGTATGTCTGTTTTAGCTATTTCCATCACGTTATCAATCGCCTTAAACTGCGTAGAAGTCCTTGTTTTTTTTTTTTCTTTTTAAATATTTAGATGATAGATAGCTGGGAGCATACTTCCGTCATGTCACAAAATCTTAAGTAGTCTGTAACAGTGAAATTTGCATTTCTGCTCATGTTTACGTGTCAAAATGTCCCTAATAATGCGAAGATTGTCACTTTTCCAGAACGGGAGAAGCATTTCCTTGTTCATTTTGGGAGATTACTTCGCAGTCCTGAGAACTTGAAGCTGCTTGATTGTTTGAATTTTACGATAATGTTCAGGTACGGGAGTGCATTTATCTCTCCCTTTCAAAGGTTTTTTTCTTTCGCATGAGCTAATTGTTGGAGAAAGTACTAATAATGTAACTGAGAAGAAGATACTTAGCTCAAAATAATGTTGCTGATGTTGCTGCACAGAGAATGTAGAGGCACGTAAACTACGCTGTCCTAAAGGCAATATCGCCTGCCACTCCTCTGAGATGCTACAACAGTTGGCGAGTCACCTCCAGGATACAACTACAGTTAGTACCCCTCAATGTAGCATACAATGAGGGTACCCTTAGAGCTTGGCAGAACTTAAAACAGTAGAAGAAATGTTTACAGAAAAACAGAGGGAGAGTAGAAGAGATGTTTCTCTGTGGTGTGTGAAATGAGCTCAAGACTCCTCCCTTATATAGTGTTTAAGTCGTTACAAACGAGAGGAAAAAATGCATGCAACCAAACCATGCGTATGACAGAAATACTGGTAATGTTGGGTTAAAAATAGTGTTGCTTTTGTCAGGCTTAGAGCAGTGTGTTGTCAAGAAGCCAAGCCAAACATGTACGGACAAGAAACCCAAAACAAATACGTACAGACAAGAAAGCCATGACAAACATGTGCAGACAAGGAAAGCAAGACAAACACGTACAGACAAGAAAGCCAAGACAAAACATGTGCAGACAAAGAAGAAGATTCTTCTACATGTGTGTAAAACACGTACCAAAAGTTTCAGCAAAAAGATAGGATCTAATGAACCCACACCCACACCCACACCCACAACTCTTTAGATTTTAGTCAATGTGGGACTATTGTTTTATCTATTCAAAAGAAAAAACAATTAATGGACAATAGGTCTAGAGATCAAAACATAGTCCAAGGAAAAATTGGTAATTTTAAAGCGTTTTTTCTAACACTAATTTGGTTATGGAGAGAGATGGAGTATTATACCTCCCCATGTCCCTACGGATAAGAATTGAGTGTTGTGGTTAGTTGGTTGGTGCCTAACTCTTTTTATCATGTTATATTGTTTGTCTCATGTCTGTTAAGTTTTACCCATTTTCATGAGCTAATCGGAAAGTGGGATCTGTAGCAAAAATTTATAATTCGAATTAGAATTCATGAATGCTTACAACTAGTATTTATGAACCTAACTCGCTCCAGATTTTTCAAAGTAATTAAGATTTTTTTACCCAGGTTAAAAGTCCTCCATTTATATGTGTTAGTTAAGGTTAAGTCTCTGTATACGGAAAATCTGAAATTGTGTTAGTATTTCATAATGAAGTTTACATTCCTGCTCATGTTTATGTATCAACATTTCTTTAATAATGCGAACATTGTCTGCACTCTGAAACTATGCGCGACTGCAGCGAAAACTGGGCAACCTTCCTGAAAGGCTTGTATGGTTTTATACTTATATGTTTCTTACATGTATGTAGTGAATTAGGTGGTTCTCTGCACGAAGAGGTGGACATGACTGTATACTTCTATGTTTCTTACATGTATGTATCGACTTAGGCGGGTCTCTGCACGAAGAGGCGGACATGACTGTTTTGGGAAAAGTTGTGATTCCTAAACCAGTAAATTTACTCAGTCAAAGGTATTTTGCATACTTATGTCCTAGGCTCTTGTGTATGTGGAGACTTGAACACATCTATCGCTCAAAAGTCAATCTACTTTATCTCCTATTTGAGACAAAAGTCGTATAGCTATATAGACTTCAATTATACACATTTGATATTTCGAGTTGAGTTTAACTCGCTTACATATTTCTCGAAATATGTCTTGGTAAGCTTTCGCTTTAACCAAGTTCATCTTATATTCTTGACGAAAGTCAAAAGATGATCAAGTGAAAACCGCCTGGTAACATTGTGCATGATTTGTGTGAGATAGTCATTTGATATAGACTCAGAATGTTTCGTATTGATCATTTGATCACTTGAAAATTGCTTTGAAGCTAATAGTTTCTATGAGACGGCTATTCTCGTCTTCTAAGAATGTTTCAATGATTGAAACGGGAGTTTAGTACAATTAACCATGATTGGATATATCACAATATGCGTACTTGTATGCTAAACTGTTGCATGTTATTCCAAGTACGGGAACCATAGTATGCATACCCGTATGCGTACTGGTTGGTTAATGAAAGTCCGGGAACTTAGTATGCATACCCGTATGTGTACTGGTGTAAGTTCAGTTCTGGGAAAATCAACAGAGTTTAGAGGTATGCGTGCCCGTTTTCATACTGGCGAACCCAAACTTAGTCTGGACACTTAGGTATGCGTACCTGTATGCATACTTGAGTAGGTTATGTTCTAAAATCAGTTTGTTCATGAAGTAATACATTTATATAATAAGGAATAATGCAATCTTTTGCAAACCGTGGCTATAATGTTCATGAATTGATTCGAGTGAATCAAAATTGATTTTGCTTCAATCGTGTCTTGTATACTTCATATAAAAAATTTAACAACTCTAGAACTAGTTTCATTTGAGTCATTTGAACTAGTTATGGTTAAGATGAATAAGGTTGATATGAAAGTGTTCATATGGCTAACTTCTGTTAGAGCATAACTCGGTTGAACCCACCAAGGGTTGGTATGTCAAGTTTGGTTGTCATATTTTAGTGAATCAAAACTCATTTAAAGAGTCGCTTGATTATTTACTAGAGTCAACTTCGTATAGGTTAGCTAGAAAGTTACTAGGATATGAGACTTACAAGTATTACGTGAAGACTTGAAGTATGTGAAGAAGTAAAGAACTATAGCGACGACATCATCCTTCCACTTGAGATTGATAATATTTGACTTGAACTGTTTCATTCCTAACATATCTTTCAAGTCGTGCATATTGAAAACATAACTGCGAAGTTGTGAATGATTATACTCTAGTTAGATATAATATTAAGGAATTACAATACGAAGTATAACGTCTATCTTTTGAACTTCCTATATAAGACATCGACATAATCGTATGAATGCTATTCTGATTATGTATGGGTATGGGTGAAGATTTCTTCCTGGAAACAATGTTTTACATTCGTTTAAAGGAAGTAAATTCATGAACTTGTTTTATGAATCGAAAAGGAAATCGCTAGGCTTATTGGTATTGTCATTCATTGCAAATCTTTGGATTACCAATATGTGTGTTTAGTATAACCTCTCATAACTTGTTTATGTATCTTGGTAAAACTATTCACAAGGCCTGACTTTTGTATTGGTATGACTTTTATTAGTGAAACCGATCTTAAGTAATCACCTGAGATGGTATGATCGATATTTGTAATTGGTGTGACCATTTCTAGTCATTGGGTGACCGGTCCTATAACTTGGTTGGGACTAATCACAAGATGTGTGCTCGATCCTTGTAGTAGGTTAACAAGTTTTAGTAATTGGTGTGACCGATCCTGTAACTTGTGCAACCGAATACAAGTTAGATACCATATATATGTCGTAACCGATCCTAGTACCTAGTCAACCAACTTTTGGTAACTAGTGTGAACGATCCTAGTACCCACATGGAGGTAGAACCAAAACTTGTTTTTGTAGAACCGTTTTACTCATGAATGGTGATTGAATGTTTTTGATCAATCACATAGTTCTTGGAAATCATATGAACCAATTCTAAACTTGTTTGGAAGTGTGGTAAATCGGTTCCAAGATTGTAAATATGAAAAAGGATTTACAAAGTAAAGATGTCGACATACTTTGAACATGTAAAGTAATTCTTACCTTTTATTGTTCAAAGATATTCCTTAATATCTAAAGGAAAGAATCCCGGATCAAAATAAATTGAGAATCTTTTAATTAAGATTTTTTGTTTTATATGCTTTTAACTTCCAGCAATTAAAATGCACATCTTTAGAAAATAAAAATTAGTAATGTGCATTTATTAATTGGAGATTTTCTACTGAGATTTCGGTCATTAATTGGACAAAGCATTTCCAGGAATTATGAAAACCGTTTTTGGCTTTATTGCATATCTTTGAGAATATTCGGTTTTGGAAATTCCTTGGTGCCCAAACTTCCTTGGTCTATAAATATTGAAGTTTGCATTTCGAGAAAACTAATCCACAGAGCCAGCAAAACTACCTAGTTGTGTTGTTACTGGTGGAGCCGTCTATTCGGAGAGGAAAGTACCCTAATTAGGCGAAATCTCTTACGACCGCTCGTTTTAAAGACTTCTTTGGGATTGGGAAGCTCTACGAGTACCGTCAGTGGGAAACTAGATAATTGCAGTTTATTTATTAGTTTTCGATTGATTTGATTGACTAACGATGGTTGAACTTTGATTGCACCTAGTTTGTTTATGCTTGAGAATCTTCTCTTCTGATATAAGATTCATTCAAACTAGATCGAAGTTTCGACGAGGATCTTTAGACTGTTTATAGATCTAAAGACGTCTTGTGATAATCCATTGTTAACAGACTCCGTTCTGTGTGTGATTGATCACAAGAGATTCAAGTTGATTGTGTGTAGGTGTTTATTGAAGATCTAAGAAGATTTGAAGATGAAGAAGATTTCTGATTTGGGTTCATAATCTTTGGTGTGCACAAAACTTGATCAGTTGGGGATCCAACTATAATCGGTTTATCTTTGTGATAACCTTGATTGATTAGTTGAGTAGATCGACATCAATATATTGTCTTTGTGACTAAGAAGTATTGATTGCAAAATCTTGACAATTACTTTGGTAATTGTTATTGGATAGATCTAAGAACCTTACAAAGGAGTTTATTGGGATAAAGGAAGAGCCTTTTGTCAAACTCATATCACTTGTTTGAAAAGAGTTGTTACCGAACAGATTTGTTGTTCCTTTACTTTTTGGAATACGAACCAAAGGAATTGTTCCAAGTGCGTGACTTATTACAAGTTGGGGGCGCAGGGATACAAACGGAACTAGGTGAACTATAGGTTTAGTTGCTTGGGATCTCAACTATACGAAGTTGGTTTAGATTTTTTATAGCGGCTTAATCCTGAGAGTATTCAATTCTGGACAAGGTCCTGGGGTTTTTCTGCATTTGCGGTTTCCTCGTTAACAAAATTTTGCCGTGTCTTTTAATTTTATATTTCCGCAATTATAATTGTTTTTATTATAATTAGAAGTAAAATACACAAACGTTAATTCATATTTACTTGATAGCAATCCTATTGTGTTTGGTTAAGTCCGAACCTATTATCAAGTAAACATACTTCGTTGTTGTATTGTCTCAATCTTGTATCCATAGTCAATCACACAAGTTATCTTGTTGTCGTATTGTCTCGATCTTGTATCCATAAACGATCACACGAAGTGTGAACCGATTAGTTGTATTGTCTCAACTTGGTCCATAGACAATCACTTTCGGAGAAAGGACTTATAGGTGGAAAAGTTTTAGATTGAGGTATATTTGAGTATCCTCATCTTTTCAATTGGTATCAGAGCAGGCAAACGCGAAAAGATCTAACAATCTGTGTTTGGTGCGATCAATCCTATAAGAATTGAATCACATGAACGATTCGATTAACGTTTCAAAGATTTCAGATGGTCTTAAAGAAGACATTGAAGAATATTTCTCAGCTCTTTTTAATATGTTAGAAGAAGAGATCAAACAAAACCAGTCACATGCTGATGAAATCAGTAATATCATGATTGATAGAAAACTGGTAAAGAACATGGAAGATCCTGAAACGGGAAATTCTCAAAGATGTTCAATTCTAATATTCCAACATCTTTAACAGACTAATAAGAGACTTCCCAGGAACCAAAAAGGGATGGAATTGTTTAATTCATAGGATTTGTTTTACAAAACGTCTGATTGAACGTGTTAAGAAACTTTATAAGAACTTAACGAATCATCCTAATTCTGGTGAACAATATCTTGGAGCATTTGCACTTAAAACAACTTCACCATTCCAATGTTTTCTAGATAGTGGGTGTAGTAGACATATGACTTGTGATCTTTCTTGGTTCACAAAGACCGAAGACTACAAGGGAGGATCGGTAAACTACGGAGATGGAAGCAGCTGTCTGATTAGCAAAAAGGGTACTATCAAACTTCCAGGTATTCCCGAAATTCATGATATTGTTTATGTTAAATTAATGAAAGCAAACCTTCTGCCAGTTAGTCAAATTTGTGATAAACAAATTTATCTTCAATACGAGAGGTTGTGATATTGAAGATAAGTCCGGAAAAATAATTTTTCGAGGACGTAGAAGTATGAACAATTGTTATCTACTTGATATACAGTCCAATTTGTACTGTAATTTGACTAAGGTTGAGTCAACTCATTTGTGGCATGAACGCTTTGGTCATATCAACTACCGAATGTTAGGAAAGCTCATTAATCGTGAACTTGTCAAAGGCGTTCCAAAAATCAATACTGAAGTAGAAGGTGATTGTGGTGCGTGCCAAAAGGGTAAGCAAGGAAAAATTCCACACAAACTCTCTCGAGACATAGCCACTCGTGCTCCTCTCGATCTAATTCATATGGATCTATTTGGTCCAATCCAACAAGCAACTGTTGGAGGAAATAAGTACGCTTTAGTAATGGTAGATGACTACACACGTTTCACATGGGTTGATTTTCTGAAGCACAAGAATGACACTCTTGAGGAGTTCAAAATTATTATGAATAGAATTCAAAATGAACAAGGTCGCAAACTTAAGAAGATAAGGAGCGATCGTGGTACATAATTCAAGGATACGAAAGTATATGAATACTGCAATAGTCTTGGAATTATTTATTAATTCTCTGCTCCTATTATACCTCAGGAAAATGGTGTAGCTGAAGAAAGAATAGAAATATTCAAGAAATGGCAAGAGTAATGCTTCACAATAAAAACTTACCATTAACCTTCTGGGGGGAAGCCGTATTTACAGCTTGTTATCTTATAAACAGAGTTTATTTAAGATCCAAAACTCTAAATACCCCATATGAATTATGGTATGGAAGAAAACCTAATCTGAGTTATTTAAGGGTTTTCGGAAGCAAATGCTATATTCTCAAAGACAGAGAACATAGAGGAAAATTTGATTTTAAAAGTGATGAAGGAATTTTTCTTGGCTATGCTTCTGACAGTCGTGCCTTCTGAGTATACAATCTCAGAACCAAAGTCATGATGGAATCAATTAACGTAGTTATTGATGACATTAGTGACTTTTTTCAAGACAGTCACACTGCAGCATAGCTTCCTCCCTCTGAAACGGTTATTAAAGAAAAACAGACTGAAGAAGAACAATCAATTGTTCCTTTAATTAGTGACACAAATGATAAATACAATAATGAAAGTATTGTTGAACAACCCAATGATACTGAAAATATTGTCCAAAAACCTGCTAAGTGGGTACATCCAAGACACTCTACTGAAGACATCATCGGAGATGCCAATGCTAGAGTTATGAATCGAAGAGAACTTCAGAATGTCTGTCACTATTCATGATTTCTTTCTTCAATATAACCAAAAAATATTGAGGAAGCACTCAGTGAACCTGCTTGGGTAAACTCAATGCACGAAGAACTTAACCAGTTCAAAAGACATGAAGTGTGGGAACTCGTTCCTAAACCGACAAGAGTAAACATCGTTGGAACAAAGTGGATCTACAAGAACAAATCAGACGAATTCAGAACAATTGTCAGAAACAAAGCTAGGCTCGTTTCTCAAGGATATTCTCAAATTGAAGGTATTGATTTTGATGAAACATTTGCTCATGTTGTACGTTTAGAATCAATAAGAGTTTTACTTGCTTATGCCTGTTATTTTAAGATAAAACTCTTTCAAATGGATATTAAATCTGCATTTCTGAATGGGGATTTAAAATAAGAGGTATTTGTTGCTCAACCCAAAGGATTCGAAGATCTATTATTCCCAGATTATGTCTTTACACTCAAAAAGGCCTTGTATGGTTTAAAACAAGCTCCAAGAGCTTGGTATGATAAGCTGACATCCTTCTTACTTCAAAAAGGATTCTCTAGAGGTGGTGCTGACAAGACACTTTTCACCAAATGGAGTGGAAAAAAATGTCCTTATAGCACAAATATATGTAGATGACATCATCTATGGTTCCACCTCAAAATCTCTAATAGATGAATTTCTGAATCTTATGAGTGGAGAATTCGAAATGAGCAATGTTGGAGAATTATCATATTTTCTTGGTTTGCAAATACAACAACAAAAACACAATATTCTTCTTTCTCAAGAAAAATATGCAAGGAATTTAGTTGAAAAATTCGAACTAAAAAGTGCAACACCTATGGAAACTCCGATGCCAACTACCGGAAAACTTCAGTCAAATCCAGGAGAAAAATCAGTTGATCAGAAATTATACAGATTTATGATAGGAAGTTTGTTGTACTTAACTGCAACAAGACCAGACATTTCTTTTAGTGTGGGATGTTGTGCAAGATTTCAAGTAGATCCTAGAGAATCACATCTAAAAGCTGTAAAACGAATCATAAGATACGTTAATGGTACCCTAGATTTTGGTTTATCATACTTTATGGATACGAACAATAGCCGTGTTGCATATTCAGATACAGACTGGCAGGATGTGTAGAAGATTGGAAAAGCACCTCTGGTGGATGCTTCTATGTTGGTCAAAATCTTGTATCTTGGCACAACAAGAAACAAAATTCACAGTCTTTGTCAACTTGTGAAGCAAAATATATTGTTGCTGGTACATGCTGTACTCAACTTTTGTGTATGAAACAAATGCTCATTGACTACGAAATAAATATTTCAACTATGAGTATCCTTAGTGATAACTGAAGTGCTATTCGCTTGACTGAAAATCCAGTTGAACATTCTCGTACTAAACACATAGATATTAGATATCACTTTATTAGAGATTTATATGAGAATGGAGTTATCAAACTGGAATATGTGCCATCTGAACGTCAACTTGCTGATATTCTCACTAAACCCTTAGACAGGGCAACATTCGAAAATCTAAGGAACTCTATTGGCATTGTCAAGGTACATTAATACCTTGTGTTTCGGGGTTTCAACTTTTGCATCGCATTAGTTAAAACCGGTTTTCAACCTTTCTCTGGTAAAGGTTTGTCCTTGTTGTTGTTCTTTTGTTTTGCGAGAGGATGACAACACAACGAGGGAGAGTTCTATGTGAATTTGCGCTTCATGACATATCTTAAGGGGAAAAGAGGATGCGGAACTTGAGGTAACGAATTTTTTAGTTAATCGTTTTCCTGTTTAAGAAAAGCCTGATTTTATTGCATATATTTATTGTTTTTGCTTAACAAAATTTCGGTACAATTGATGTTTATTCCATTATTTTTGTATGGATGTGTGTGTGATTCAATTGTTTCCGGTTAAAAAAACCATTGTTATCTTTCTTTATTGTTTGATATCAATTGTTTAGGCTTACAAATTTTCGGGGCAATTGCGGTACTATAATGTCTATGTTTGTTTCAATTGCTTCCGATTGAGGTAAATAATTATGAAAGTTGATTTATTTGGTTTCTATGAATTGTTTATGGCTTAACAAAAAGGTTTTCGGGACGAATTGTTTAGTCCAATTCGATTCCGGATAAGAAAAACTAAGTTAATTCTGATCTTAGTTAGACTTATCAAAGTGGAGGTTTCGGTTATTCAAGTCTAATTGAATACCTTAACAAAAAATGCTAGTTAATTAACTGTTGATGGTGGTTTTTAGCTTAGGGTTAAAATCGTAAAACCATACATCTGATATGACGTCACTATGACCACTAGCGCATTTACTGAATCAATCAGCATGCCTACGTAAGAATTACCAGGGTACCTTTTTTTATACATGTGTCATGTTCCACGGCAGAACCCTTAGTATTGACCGACATCATCTTCGTACATACCAAACCCTAATTCTCATGCCACCGTGCCAATGGCAAACCATGCCAGCCACGTCTCCGCGCCAAGGCATGCCAACCATGCCAGCCGCACCACCGTGCCAATGGCGAACCATGCCAGCCACGTCTCCGCGCCAAGGCATGCCAACCATGCCAGCCGCACCATTGTGCCAATGGCATGCCATGCCAGCCACATCACCGCGCCAAAGCATGCCAACCATGCCAGCCGCACCACTGTGCCAATGGAAAACCATGCCAGCCACATCTTCGCGCCAAGGCATGCCAACCATGCCAGCCGCACCATTGTGCCAATGGAAAACCATGCCAGCCACGTTTACCGCGCCAAGGCATGCCAACCACGTTTACCGCGCCTAGGCATGCCAGTCACGTTTACCGCGCCAAGGCATGCCAGCCATGCTGGCCGCACCATGCGCCAATGGCATGCCAAACCCTTGGCCCTAGCCATGCTGGCAGCACCATGCGCCAATGGCATGCCAAACCCTTGGCCCTACCATGCCAAGCCGTGCAAACCATTCTTCCTTGGCCCCACTATGCCAAGCCATCCACACCATTCTACCTTGTCCCCACTATGCCAAGCCATCCGCACCATTCTACCTTGGCCCCACTATGCCAAGCCGTCCGCACCATTTTGCCTTGGCCCCACTATGCCAAGCCATCCGCACCATTCTGCCTTGGCCCCACTATGCCAAGCCGTCCGGACCCTTCTGCCTTGGCCCCACTATGCCAAGCCGCCCGCACCATTCTGCCTTGGCACCACTATGCCAAGCCGTACGCAACATTCTGCCTTGGCCCCACTATGCCAAGCCGTTCACACCATTCTGCCTTGGCCCCACCATGCCAAGCCGTCCAAACCCTTGGCCCCACTATGCTAAGCCGTCCGCGCCATTTTCCTTGGACCTACCATGCCGGCCTTCCCTATGCGGCTATCAAAACGAAGGCGTGCGACGATCAACGACCACCCTTCAATCCTAGATGCAAATCCTAGCCATCTAAGGTCGCCAGACAACGCATGGTAACCTTTGGCCCAAAACCCTAGTTTTGGCCACGCCAAACCGCGCCAAGGCATGCCATGCCACATGGCTAATGACATGCCAACCACCTTATCTCGCCATACCATGCTAGCATTCCCTATGCGGCTACCAAAACGAAGGAGTGCGACGATCAACGACCACCCTTCAATCCTAGATGCAAATCCTACCCGTCTAAGGTTGCCAAACAACGCACGCTAACCTTTAGCCCCAAACCCTAGTTTTGGCCACGCCAAACCGTGCCAAGGCATGCCATGCCACATGTGCCAATGGCATGCCAACCACCTTGTCGCGCCATGCCATACCGGCCTTCCCTATGCGGATGCCAAAACGAAGGCCTGCAACGATCAACGACCATCTTTTCATCTAAGATGCAGATCTTAGCCGTCCAAGGTTACCAGCTAACGCATGGCAACTTTTGGCCCTAGTTTGGTCGCGCCTAAACAAAGCCAAAACCCTAACTTTTGGCCGCGCCTAAACCAGGCCATATTAAAGCCATACCGAGCATGATTTCATGCCACTGGCTACCAAACGAATGGTTGCAATAATCAACGACTATCTTTCCTCTTAAGATGCAAAATCTCGACCGTCGAAGGTCACCGAGCCGGCAAGTCTCCCAAGCTCGACTTGCCAGACGACAACAACATGTTACATGTTTTCCACGAAAACACTCGAGACATCAACGCATATCACAAACTGGGGGATGCTCATTGGGTATTGGTTTGGCGGTTTACATCGTGCGGCGTACACTACGCCCGTTATAAAAAAGTGTCATAAGGATGAGGCGGTTAGTAAATACAGGGAGTAATGGTGAAACACTATCTTTTATGGAACATCAATTCTAGGCGTTACCGGTTACCACCTCCTCCCATTTACTCACCCGTTTTCCATTTCCTAATGAGACCAGAGTACGTTTCACTTCGACTTGTATAAATAGGTATTACCTATTTCCACCGAACAACAAGTTCAGGTCAGGAGCATACAACACTCAGAAAATATTTGCTAGCTTTCCATATGTTAGCTTCCCACTTTCTGATACAAGTCGTGAAACAAATACTCTTCTAGAATCAACTATTCTGGTATCAACACTCTCTTTGCTTCCCTCCCCAAAACTAACCCTTCTCCTTCAATTTGTGACCAAAGCAAGTCTAGAACGACCATTTCTTGGTTTAGGCAGGATTTGTACAGATTGATCTCTCGAATCTAAAGTACTCCCTTGCAGTACATTGTTTAGGGTTTAAACTCGTTTCTCACCCACACACCCGAAATTACCAAAATCAACAGAAATCGTTTTCACCCTCAAATAATTGGCGACCACAGTGGGAGATTGATCTTTCGGTTACAATGTCAATTTTCAATCCTTGATCTCATACTTCGACCCAGACGTCAGGACGGTAGAGGCAAACGATCCGCTCAGGGATCGACGACTCAGCTACCAGACGGCCCGATACGATCCGCTCAGGGATCGACGACTCAGCTACCAGACGACCCGATACGGTCCGCTTAAGGATCGCCGACTCAGTTACCAGACGACCTGATTACCAGTCATGACACCGCAAGGGGCGACTGGGGACTTCCCAGAGGTTAAAAGCAAACGATCCACCCAGGGATCGACGACTCGATTATCAAGTGACTCGGGGACGACTGGGGACTTTCCACAATCGCGGCGCTTCCCACAAAACTCGGACTTGCACCTGACTCATTTTTCGTTAGCACATCCAAAAAATCGAGTAAGTCTTGCCTAGACAAAATACATGGTTTACTATTTCAAGTTTTCACGAGAATGATAAAACCGATATCCATGTTATGTTTCATCCCATGTCATCTGCCGACACGCAACGTTCACGGTTCCATATCTTCCCTGGGATGTTTGTGTCAGTTATAATCATAACCAAAAACGGCATCATCCTAAAACAGTTCATCCCGAATAATAATCCAAAACCCTCATAGGTAACACTTTTCTATCAACCCAAAAATCTAGAAAATCAAACCATAAACCAGGCGCTTTGTTTGACTTACAAAAAAAAAAAAAAAGGAAAACCCTAACGCCCGGTTCTTCGTGGAATCAGTCACCTACCCGTACGTACCTACTTTGCATAATAATGATTACCCGTCACTATTCATGAGGTAGCCGACGCTACTATGGTGATATTCATAGAGGAATTGTTTACGATGAATTATTTCTACAAGTTTATGAAAGGCATCCCTACGGCTAGGGTTTACACCAATTCAGAAGAACAATATTTCTACAGATTTATGGAAGGCATACCTATGGCTAAGGTTTGCACCAACACAAGAAAAACAAGAAAACAAATTGAAAGAGAAACGCCGGAGTACATACCTGGAATATGCTTTCCCACTTTATTGCTACCGCGCCACACCATGCCAACGCCATGCCAAGTTAGCGCCTTGCCAAGCCAGCGTCCACGCCAAGCCAGCGCCCATTCCAAGCCGATCTAGTACTAACAGCTTGCATCCATCCAGCGCTAACAACTTTCATCTTTCCAGCACCAGCATCTTGCATCCTTTCCAGCGCTAACAACTTGCATCTTCCCAGCGCCAGCAGCTTGCATCCTTCCAGCGTTGCTCTTGAACGCTCAGTAGAAGGGAATCAACAATCCAATTTCTTCACACGTAGAGATCAGGAACGACTTCTCCAAAATCGAGGCAAAGAGATCTGCAACCCCCTGAGTTCACAAAGACTCTCTTCCCTTCAGGAGATGCATGATTTCGGGGGACTTCGCCCAGAAAATTGTGCAGTCTATGGTGGAACTGTAGTTGCAGGAAATCCTACAACACACCCCTTGTATTGTCATGACTATGATTGCTAGATATAAACTTATTTGATATGAAAATAAAGATAAAGATAATCAAAATAGAAAATAAGACACAAGATTTACGTGGTTCGATCAATGTGATCTACATCCACGGGGTTAGGGATATTTTCTATGATTGTTTGTAATTACATATGGATTACAATTGAGACTCCATTAATGAGTATTTGGAGCTCTTGGTTGAAGAAGGAAGAAGAAGATAATAATACAAATTCTGCTCTCTCTCTACAAAAGTGTCCTCCCTAAAGTGTATCTCTCCTTTTTCTTTTTGATTATCCTCCTTTCTCTCTCCTACCTTTCTCTTTATATAGGATATTACATAGTGGATGACAGCTCATATGTAGTGGAGTACAGCTCATATTCCCCCATTTTTGGATCCCGTGCTACGTTCTCTCAGGCTCTCATTACAATTTCGCAGGCTCTGCTACATTCTCGCAAGCTTTACTATTGTGCGATATTTGAGCGATCTTTAAAGAAAAATCCACTTTGTAGTAGTAGTTGTTGGAGGAACGAGCGAAAGAATATTGGACTTGAAAAGTACGTACTTGCCTCTATTATTTTGTGAAGTTTCGGAGTGTTGTGAAGTAAATAAGAAGTATCATCTCTTGAAGTATGCGAAGTATGAAGTATCCTTGAAGAAGTATAAGAAGTACTCAATCCTCGAAATATAAGAAGAACTCTGCGAAGTAAATAAGAAGTATTTGTCCTTGAATAATAAGTATTGCCTCTATTCGTGCGAAATTATTACTTCATTTTTGGTGAGGATTCTTGTTGTTGTACGTCCACTTTGGAAATGATTCTTGCTGAGGAGATAAAGAACATAAAATGTTTTCTTGGTAATCCATAGTTTCCTCTGTTCTTTATCTATGAAGGTAGAATCCTTGAGAAAATGTTGAATGTGCGAATTGTTTCCTCATTCTTATCTTGCCTCCGTCTCATGTGTTGTGCTCATGCGATAGTATAATCTCTTCAAGTTTCTTATAATTGTGTGAAATAATTGAGCGAAATAATCATATCGTTCGGAATAATCACATTCTGCAAAATTCTGACACATTTGACGAAATTTTGAATCATTCTGCGAAATTCTGAACAATCCTGCGAAATTCTGTACAATTCTGCGAAATTCTGAATAATTCTGCGAAATACTGAACAATTCTGCGAAATTCTGAACAATTCTGCGAAATTCTGAACAATTCTGCAAATCTAATGCTTATGTGATGATTATGTTATGAAATGTGTATGCGATGTTTATGCCATGAAATGCTTGTGCAATGCTTTTATGATGCGAGTATGATGCTTGTATGATGAGAATGTTTATCTATTGCGGTGTATAGTTAATGTTTGTGTTACTTAGCTCAATTTGCACGCTAAAATTGATGTAGCTTTAAATTGCCTCCATTCTCCATTTCTATGGCTTTTTCTTTAGTGTATGCATTCCTCTTCGTGTAGTTATTGTTCCTCACAAGTTCTTACTTGTGTTTCATCTTTCCTTTTTCCTGCACTATTAGTATCTCATAACAGTATGATCATAATATTAAGTCTGCGGCATTTTCACTGCCTCAGTTTCATTTCCATGTACATATTCGCAAGCTTGTTTGCTTACATATAATCATTCTCGCAAGCTTACTTGCTTACTCATTTTCTTATGTGGTCTTATTTTGCCTTCCTAGTTAAAGGTCTTATTTTGCCACCTCTTGTCATTGCGACAAAATCGCAGGACGTCTTTGCACTTTCATGCAAAAACCTATTGATCTTGCCTTACCTTTTTCTTTTGTATTATTGCTTCTTCAGGATTGTTGCAACAATATGACAGGCCTAAATATTCTTGCGAAAATAAAGCCCCATGACATTGCCATCTTGCGACGAAATGGCAGGACGTCTTCACACTTTCATGTAATGACCCATTGATCTTGTCTTATCTTTTTCTCTAGTATTATTGCCTCTTCAGGATTGTTGCACAAATATGACAAGCCTTAATACCCTTGCGAGTAAAAATCCTCATGACATTTGCGTCTTAAGACACTTATCAGCTCCCTAATGGAGGGTGCCGCCCTTATCTCCCCCCTGGTTGCCCCTTCAAGGAGACATACTTCTACCATACAAGGTTATCTCCTCCCATCCGGTCTTAACAACAACCAATTGTTTTCGCAGCCTCTTATCCCTTTTACCTATAGGCTTATGGTTACGAGACTGCACCCTAAGTGGGGTTTTCTTCGGGCCGAGTGCAGTATAAGCCAAGACTTGTCAAGAATGGCAAGGACGCTTCATACGCCCATGTCACTCTTGACTCAACCGTGTACCTCGGCGCCTTGATCAGATTCTACACTCCTTGGGAGAGTCCTTATTACCTTAGTCGCCCAACCTAAGTCATATGATTAGGCTGAGAATCCAAGGTGCCTCTCCCGGATGGGCTTTATTGACCCCAAATATCCATGACTCAGGTTCCAGGGGCGGTGTAACCTTTTCCCTGAGTCATGCTACAAGTACCCCTTCTATGACGTACTTTAGGTCTTACATTTGCCTCTTGCGAAATTTATTCGCGAACTAGGGTGTACGCCATAAAGGTTCGCCCCATTCTAATCTTATATTTTTATGGATCTTAGATTGTCTCTTGCGAAATTTTCGTTTTTGTTTGTTCTTTTATTCTTTCGTTCATTCTTTCATTCTCATAATATCATCTCATTTGAAGCAAAGTAAATATTCAAGAGAAGTTTAATACATTATAATTCTGAGATCTTTGTAATTGTGAAATCTTTGTAATTCTGCGATTGTTTTGCATTTTGTAAATCAAATCAAAAATCTTTTTATTCTCTGTAAAAGAAATATTCTAGAGAAACATATAAACTAAATTTTCTCAGTTTTCTGTAATTTTGAAATCTCGCAATCTTTGTAATTTTGAAGTCTTTGTAATCTTGAAATCTTAGTAATCTTTATAATCTTTGAAATCTTGAAATTTTTGTAATCGTGCGATTGAATCACTTTTTTGTAAATCAAATCAAAAATCTTTTTATTCATTCTTAGTATAAAGTAAAATGTTCAAGGAAGTGGTACTTATCTTTCATGTGAATCGATGTTGTTGTCAAAGAAGTGAATAAATGCCTTGAAATGTATGAATTTCGCGCAGCAAAAAGAAGTGTGAGAAGTGAGACTTGAACCCTTGATCTGCTTCTTGGATTTTCTCGTACCATACCAACTGTGCTAAGCCTCTTTTGCGAAATAATCAAAGTTCTTGCGAAGTAATCAAATTCCAACTGTGTAAGAGGCAATTCTGTATAAATTTCGCATAATAAAAATAAACATGCGAGAAGCAAGAATTGATCCCGCGACGTGCTGCTTGCATTCATGCTTCCTGACCAACTGTGCTAACCCTCTCTTGCGAAATAATCAAAGACTGTGCGAAGTAATCAAATATCAACTCTGCGAAATGAATATTTGCGAAGCAAAAATTATTTGGTCGCAGGGAGAATCGAACCCATGTCCTCTAGTTTGCATACTCTTTCTCTGACCATCTGCGCTACTTGTTGCTTGCGAAAGAAATACACAATGTTGTACTTTATTCCATTTCTTCGCCTTTAGGATTTCAAAAATGTGCGAAAAATTAAGCTTGATGAGGGATTCGAACTCGAGTCTTACAACTCACTCTAGCGAAGCTTGACCGACTGTGCTACCTCTTGTTTGCGAACTAATGAAACAATATTGCGAAATTATTCATTTCTTCGCTATCTGTAAAAAGAAGAAAACTATGCTCGCAGGGAAGTTCGAACTTGCGACCACGAACGTACATATTGTTCTCTTGACCAACTGTTCAAGAATCTCTTTGCGAAATAAACGCACAATGTTTTTCTCTTATTCTTTTATTCTCCCATGCAAATGAGAAGAAAATGAAAAATATGTGTCTCTGCGAAATTCGAACTCGTGACCTATCGCTTACTCGCTCCAGCTCAAACCATCTGTGCGAATTTCTGTTTGTGATAGAAATTGCAGCATCTGCCTCTTATATTTTCTTCTTCCTTCCTTAACTTCTTTCACATTTGCCTTCTTCTCCTGAACATGAAAATCTTCCACTGAAACTTCCATTTTCTCCTTAAATTTCACCACAACAACTAATTTTTTTCTCTCACTCTTTTCATGTCTTTGAATTGTTGATGATGTTTACTCCCTGAAAGTGTGATTTCTTCCATAAAATTTCCATTTTTGAACCTAAATTTTGTAGATCTAGAAAAATATGAACAATAGCTAATCTTCATGAAAATTTCTTGAATCAACAAGTTACAGGAAGGATAAATCCTTTACTCGTCCCTGTTTCTAGCGCCATTATGTAGTTGCAGGAAATCCCACAACACATCCCTTGTACTATCATGATTATGATTTCTAGATCTAAACTTATTTGATATGAAAATAAAGATTAAAGTGCTAGAATTGTAAAGATGGACACAAGAGTTTTTTACATGGTTCAATCATTGTGATCTACATCCATGGTTCTTCACTATGATTGTTGATATTACAATTGAGTTACAATGAGACTCCATTAATGAGTATTTGGAGCTCTCTTTGGGGAACAAGAAGGAGATAATACTACACAATAGAAAATCCTCTCATAATAATGATCCTCCCCTTTCTCTCTCCTTCCTTTCTCTCTCCTTCCTTTCTCTTTATATAGGTGTTTACATAGTGGATGACAGATCATATGTAGTGGGGTACAACTCATATTATCTCGCGCCCAAACTACATTCTCGCAAGCTTCGCTACCTTCTCGCAAACTCTCTCTATAACTTCGCAGGTTCTATCTATAATTTCGGAAACTCTTACCTTTGTGCGATATTTGGATCCTACAATGTAAAATACGATTCTAGCATTACAATCAACAATCGTTTTTTATAAGTGCTCATGTAATCCGATTATGGACTAAGCAGATAAGAATTCAAAGGCTACACAATGGGATTTTGTCGACACATATGTAATCTGATTCTAACAACAAAAACGTTACAGAAAAACGGTTATCCCTATAGTAACTGAATCGGGCTAAGTGGACATTAAAATCTTCCACTGAAACTTCCATTTTTCCTTAAATTTCACCACAACAGCTAATTTTTTCTCTCACTCTTTTCATGTCTTTGAATTGTTGATGATGTTTACTCCCTGAAAGTGTGATTTCTTCCATAAAATTTCCATTTTTGAACCTAAATTTTGTAGATCTAGAAAAATATGAACAATAGCTAATCTTCATGGAAATTTCTTGAACCAACAAGCTACAGGAGGGATAAATCCTTTACTCCTCCCTATTTCTAGCGCCAAAAATGTAGTTGCAGGAAATCCTACAACATACCCCTTGTATTATCATGACTATGATTTCTAGATCTAAACTTATTTGATATGAAAATAAAGATAAAGATAATGAAAATAGAAAATAAGACACAAGATTTACGTGGTTCGATCAATGTGATCTACATCCACGGGGTTAGGGATCTTTACTATGATTGTTTGTAATTACATATGGATTACAATTGAGACTCCATCAATGATTATTTGGAGATCTTGGTTGAAGAAGGAAGAAGGAGATAATAATACAAATTCTGCTCTCTCTCTCTCTACAAATGTGTCCTCCCTAAAGTGTCTCTCTCCTTTTTCTTTTTGATTATCCTCTTTTCTCTCTCCTACCTTTCTCTTTATATAGGATACTACATAGTGGATGACAGCTCATATGTAGTGGAGTACAACTCATATTCCCTCATTTTCGGATCCCGTGCTACGTTCTCTCAGGCTCTCATTACAATTTCGCAGGCTTTGCTACATTCTCGCAAGCTTTACTATTGTGCGATATTTGGATCCTACAGGAACATTTATGAGAAATTTTATATTTTACCAAGGCGCAACGTCAAGACATATTTGCATCCCTCAACCGCGCTGTGCCCCAAAAATATCTGTTTCCAGCCAAGAAGCCGTTCCCAAACCCATACCTCTCTTGGAAAGCACGATAGATGGAACTGGGGACTCCTAACCACTGTTCGCTTGAAGGGTGTCCAGTTTGACAGCACACTGATTGACGCAGCCTCTCCGCTTCAACGTCCTCCAGCAGCGGCTCCACTTCAACGTTCACTTCAGCAGCCGCTCCGCTTCAGCATTCTCTCCATAAGATGCTCCAGGATCGAAGCCGAAGCTTCAGCCTTTGTCTTCTTAAGTTTCAACATCCTCTCCAAGAGCCGAAGCCGCCTCAACGCCGCTTCCTCCTGCCAAGGATCGTACCGGGGCCGCCACTCCTTCCTGCAAATGGTCATACATCCACGCTCCCCATGTCAAGGATCATGATCGCAGCCAGCCAACTTCGTAGTCATGACCACCTTTTGATCCATCCCGCCAAAACTCATGATCATGGACAGTTTGCTCGCTTACGCATCCAGACAATCCTTTTACTTCCATGGATGCCCATACAATTCAAGCCAACCTACTTTGTTACCACGACAATGTAGTCTCTTCTGATTACATATGCTACCAAGAACTTTTACCACTCATTTGTTGATGCCAGCCAGAGCTTCATCACAACATCAGTCGCTACAAAGATGAAAACTTGTAAACCATACTTGGGGACTGAGGATATACACGGAATCCCTTCACTGTTGTTTATGGGTGAAAATTATTTCTACCGGTTTTGGTAATTTGGGGTGTGTGGATGAGAAATGAATCTAAACCCTAAACAAATGCACTACCCGGGAATGCTTGTGATTCGAGAAATCAATCTGTACAATTCTGTCCTAAACCAAGAAATGGTCGTTCCAGACTTGCTTCGGTCCCAAAGTGAAGGAGATGGGGTTGATCTTAGGGAGGGAAGCGAAGAAGGTGTTGAGATTGTGAAGGTGTTGGCTGTTTTATGACTTGTATCAGAAAGCTGAACTGGCTTGCAGGATGTAAGCTATCAGTTCTGGTGTTTGAATACGATTGTATTAACACTTGGTTTCTGTCTTGTCTCTGTTTGGAAATAGGGAGGAGAACCTATTTATACAAGTCATTGAGCCTAACCCACGTCTCTCATGGGAAATGGAGGAAGTGGAGTGATGGAGTAGTGGAGTTGTGTGTTAGTGTCACACGACCAGTCTTTTCCACTTCTCCCATCATCACTAACCGTCCATGTCTTCCAGACACGTTCTTGTGATGGCGCGTTGCACGTTGTAAACCGCCAGACCGATACCCCAGTATGTATCCCCCAGTTTGTGACATGCTTGATGTCTCGAATGTATGTATGTGGGACCCACAGAAAGTAGCATGTGATGCTAGATTAAATAACTAAGTTATTTAGGAAGTCGATATTTATGAAATATCGTGTGTATTTTATGCAGGTAATGCATCAAATATATTCAGCATGTATGAAGCATCGCTGTTTTAAGTCTTAACGGAGTAAGTCACGAATTTAAGCGTCTTAAAATAGCATCACGTCCAGCCATCTTCGAGTGATCGTTTGGAGGCTATACAGGAAAGCCCTGATTTGGCCGATCACCCCATGTGGAAGAGTGGTGGACGGTGATCGTGATGATGCCTCACTGGTTGCCTAACTCCTGTCTTAGGCTTTCCGTCCAAGCTGGCGAAGTTGGATGAACGAGATGACTTGCGACCCACATCTGCGACCGTCAGATTAGGGTTTAGGAGGTGCACAAGTACCTTCTTTCATCTTGGTCGAATCCATGCATGGGAGATGTTTTTGGCAAGACTGACCGGGCATCATGTAGACGGCTTTCCGGTGTACACGTCCGTACCTCACTGTCCCATGGAGATGTGATCTAAGCCACTCGATTTTTTCGGCAAAGTTGAGTGGTCGAGATCGGTTTGCAACTGGAACCGCGCGACATGCCTAGTTTGGCCGCACAAATCGAGGCATCTAGCCATGGTCGGCCTTGGCTGATTGGTCACACATGTAGACGGGCCCACATCGATTGTGTTGACATGCTTGTGACCCTTTGAGTCTACATCTACACCCTCCATCTATGCCTGCGAAGATGGATGGTCGCGGCTGATTTGCGACATATGTGATATGCCGCAAACCCTAATTAGGGTTTCATGTCCATGCTACTTTGGCTGGACGAATTGGCAAGCTACGCCCCTCTTTTGGGGAGGCCGACCATGTGGGGCCCACATTGTGCCGGTGGTGAACATGCCAATACCTTCCTGACGGCAATGGGTCTGATCTAAGCCATCCAAACATGCTGCTGAGGTTGGATGGTCGTGATCAATTTAAGACCTTCAGTGGAATTTCCTGCGACCTTTAAAGCATCACGCGGGCCGAACTTTGGGAGAGCGTTTGCTTATCCCTGGCTAGGTCGTGAGGTGGTCGATTATGAAGGCGTGAAGGGGGCCCGCCGGTGTGCAGGAGAACGCTTGTCTAACCAGCCATGGGACGATCTATGCCGTCCAACCATGCCGGTGAAGTTGGACGACTGCGATCTGTTTGAGACCGACATTGGCAGTCTTGTGCGTACATTTTTTCCAAGCTGCTCTATACCAGCCCAACCATCCTACTCTAGGTTGGTGTTCGGTGGTTGGTTGGGAGGCGTTGTATGTATTCGACCGACCAGGGCATAAACAGGCCCGCTGGTGGTCATTAAGATGGTATCCTGCTCCTGCTGAGAATCGTCTAGGCTGGTTAAATCATGCGGCCAACTTACGTGGTCGTGATTGTTTCTGAGACTGTCAGTCCAGATTCAAATATGCTCAATCGGGATAGTATAACACACCGAGAGATATATGATCAATCGGGCTAGTATAACACACCGAGAGAGGTGGGCTCAATCGGGCTAGTATAACACACCAAGAGATGTAGCCTGTACGGGTATTTCGTGCATGCCTCACTATTAACACTTGGAGACTTGTGTTACTCTGCTGAGAGCAACACTCAGTCGTCATGCTGCACTAATAATGAGAGTTCTGCGGGAACAACACAAGAAATACAAGGCTAGTCATGCATTAATTAATAATGTTGTATATTCACAGGGTATATGAGATTGTTGGTACATGCTCCAACCTGGATGAATTTTGTGTATTTAATTCACAGAATACTGGGATTGTTGCCACATGCTCAATTCTAGGTGAATTATTAAAGTGAAGAAGTATTCATCACTTATCAGTGGCTTTATCCTTTGCAGGATGTCAGCGTATAAATTTGGTTTTACAATTTTATCCCTGAACTAAAATCCACCATCAACATTAAGTCCCCTGCTTAGCATATAATGGTTGCATCATTGTGGGGTAGGCATGAGATGGTGACGAATATAATCGTATAAAGACAAGATAAAGGAAGTTTACCTGAAGGGACTCTGGACGTCCATGTTGGCAATCATCCGCGTGAGTACGCCGGGCGTGACCACGGACCTTGGTGGGACCAGCTTCCTCCTTCGGGTATTTGAGCCAAGAAGGGAATCCTTCTTCTACCAGAGTTCTCCAATTACTTGTGTATAAAAGAGGACCGACCCTTTTTCTCTTTTTTTTGATCGAACAACTTTTCCCGTTCGTGACTTTGGCTCGCCGAGCATTGCTGCCGTTGCCACCGCTGCGTACGCCGCCGGAGCTTGCTGCTGTTGCTATTGTTCGTCCGTAGAAAACTGTATCACGTCGCATGCATGAGCGAATGTGGGCCCCACCTGTGCATGCTCCGACCAAATGTGGGATTTGTTGTGCTTGCCTTGCTCGAATGTGGGACCCGCTGCGTGCCTGCTTTGATTAGGGCCGGCTGTGCCTGCTTCGACCAATCTGGGGCTAGCTGTGCCTGATCACCGTAAGACTCGCCGCGTGCCTGATTTTCCTGGGTCGGCTGTGCCTGCTTTTTCCTGGGGTCGGCTGTGCCTGCTTCAACCAATCTGGGGCTGGCTGTGCCTGATCAAGTGGGACCCGCCACGTGCCTTCTTTGTTTGGGGCCGGTTGTGCCTGCTTCGACCAGACACCAAACCTGTTGCCTCACCCAACACCAGACTTGCCCCTTGACGAACACCGACCTTGCCTTGACGAACACCGACCTTGCTGATTTGACGAACCCCGACCTTGCTGACGGACATCGCTGCCTCGACCGACACCGGCCTTGCTGTCTTGTTTCGTTCGAACACCGGCCTTGTCCCGTACAAAAGCTTTGTTACTTCTACAAACACCGGCCTTGTTGTTGTGACCAACACCGGTCTTGCTGACTAACACCGGTCTTGCTAACCAACATCGGTCTTCCCTTTGCTCGAACGTGGGACCCAGGCGTGCTTGCTTTGCCCAAACGTGAATCTTGTATGTTCGAACGTGGTGTTGGTACCGTTGTGTTCATGTCCTCCTACGACCAAGGGAGCATGCTTCACTGATAATAATGCCCAAGTCAGGAGGTGTTTACAGCTTCAAAGACATGCCAAACATAAATGATGAGTTGTTCACCACGTCCTTGCAACTATCTGAAAACATCGGTCCCACAAGATAACCCTTCTCCTATCGACTTCAAGGTTTTTCATGCTCCGCTGGGTCCTTATGAAGGATGGATAAGACGCATGGTGAGAAATGAGTACATCAAAGATAACTTAACCAAAGCGCAGATTATTGATGTAGCTTGCGTGTTGAAACGACTCGAGAGGATGTTAAAGTGGCTTCTGGTGCGAACGTTGAGGTGGATCCTGTAGAGAGTGTTGAAGCGGCTTCTTATTTAGTTTGATTCTCCCTCGCGAATTTCATGCTTCTTGATTGACCATCTCTCCTGTATTGAAGAAATCCCTTACTCCGTCCGTAGTGGCTGTTGCTATGATGAAGCTCAGGCACTGGTATCGACAAACGAACAACGGTTCTTAGCAGCAGCTATGATCAGAGGAGACTGGCAGGAAGAGGCGTGATAGCTTCCACGGAATGAAAAATAGGGAGACAGTCTCCTACCCACGAGCATCCACTAAGCCTTCGACTTGATAGACGTTGTCACGCTGGGTTCATGAGGCCATCTTTTCGTCTGCGTTGTGTTTCATAGACATCCAGGAATATCGCTGGTCTTTGAAAATACGTCTGCTCTCTTGAGTATATCCTCGTATTTGGACATCTTGGAATATAGCGTACTTGCGTCTCTCAGCATCTTTGAGATGGGTAGTGCTAAGCAGTCCCCAGTCACACTCCTTGGGAGACGAAATTCTGAACGCGTCTCTCATCGATGTGGTTGCTGTTGAGCCAGATATGGAATATCTTGGACATTGTTTCATCATTGTGGGAGTCGTGCATGTGGTACTGGAGTTGGAGTTGGCAGACGCGCAGGATGTTGTATCTCGGTGGTTTTCCTCTTGTTGTTTCAGGAAAACTGCTTACAGAAGGCTGAAGGTTGTATCGCATGTTGGTGAGATATATCCTCCCACGAACATTATGAGGCTCTTCATTACCGGCAGGCCTGGTTCTTTCTATCAGGGCAGATGTTGTTGTAGATGAGCGTTCAACAGCTTCACGAAGTCTTCCAACATGGAACGATAGACAAGAGTGATTCTCCCAGATTCTTTCTCGTGCGCGGACATCGTTGTCTTCCTGAGGCTGCTCCCTTAAGGTGTCGGCTCCAGTAGAAGATTGTCGTCATAGCTCATTGATACGGTACACCGGCATTCTTTAAACCAAATGGCATTACATCATAATAAAATTTCCGAGAGGAGTTCGAAAGGCAGTCTTACTTGCATCATGCTCGTATATCCTTATCTGATTGTAGCCGCAGTATCCATCCATAAAAGAGAACATGCCGTGTCCGCTGGTGGAATCCACTAACATGTCGATGTTAGGTAAATAAAAATCATCATTGGGGCAGCATCTATTCAAGTCTCTGAAATCCACGCAACACCTGATCTGTCCATTCTTCTTCTTTACCGGCACCACATTAGCCATCCAGGTCGGATGATGGATGGGTTTGATGAAGCCAGCAACCGGAAACTTCTGAATCTCAGTCTTGATTTGTTCTTCTACCTTATGCCTGAATTTCCTCAGGGATTGGTTAATCGGCTCGGATCCGGGTATGAAATGTAGATGGTGGGTGACCAGTTTTTCATCTAAGCTAGGCATTTCTTCATATGTCCGGGAAAATATGTCCTGGTATTCCTCGAGAAGTTGCACAAGTATCGTGTGTTCCTCCACAGACAAGGTCGAACTGATGGAGATAGGCCTGGGATATTCCTCATCCTCGATGTTGACCACTTTGAGCTCATCAGTTGTGGAATTGGTATCGTCATGCAGCTGTCGTGGAGCATCTGGTACTTACTCTCGTGGCTCGTCGTTGTTGTAGCATTCCATTGGGCGGAGAGACCGGGGGACAGTCTCCCCTGCTAATTGCTAACAGCGGCGTTGGTACACCGTTTTTCCTTTATGATCACGGCTCGCCACAAAAGTCCTCTCCCTATTCGTGTGAACGTGGGTCGCGGCTTCACAAGATGGAGAAGAATGCTTCGTCGGCAAAGATGCATCGTGCGTTTTGGACCTTAATGATGCAAGTCGGTCTTACTCCTGAATTTACGCCCAGTGGGGAGTGGGATGCAACGAACTTTGTCTGATTCTTTCCGCGGAGCTTCCATACGTGTTGGTTTGGTTTCCCTCGAAGTCCGTCATTGTAGTAGGCTTCTGTACGACCATGCCTGGGCGAACCTTGGATGTCCTGAGAGTCTTGAGAGTAATCACATTAGAAGACGCTCCTGTGTCGATAAGGCCATCTTGAACTCTGAATCCTTGTGCGTGTGGTGACATGTAGGGCACGGTTGTGACCTTCCCATGGTTGATTGCAGCAAAACGTCTCCGCCCGCTGATTCTTCGAGAGGTGTAAAAGTTCGCATAAACTTTACGCTAGAGAAACCGCTTCCTGATCCGCCGGCCTTCGGTTCATAGTGAAACTATTGACTTGAGGAGGATCGTTGTGAGGATCAGTCCCCAGTGTAGGAGTCTCCATGATAGGACCGCTCATATATGATGTCATCTTGATGAGGAGATTCCGTTTATCGCTTCTTTGATCAGGTCCATGTAGGCCCGCGCCGCTGAAGTACCTGCTCCGGGTGTGTTGAATGCGTTCCTTGTTGGCTCCAGGGGATGTCTTGGCTCTTGTGGCAACCGATCAATTGATATCTTGAGAAAAGTGAGTACCTCTTTCTGAGTTGCAGCCATGTCCGTCTGTGCCTTAGCAAGGACTTCTTGTCTCTCCATAAAATCCACCATAGTAATAGGGGGTTGTCCTCCTCTGGATCCTCCGGACCCTCGTCCTGAGGCACGAGTGGTAGTTTCCCTGGTGACGGACGGAGGCGTTATACTCGATGAGACGCTGGGATTTGCAGCTGCTTTGGCTCTGGTGATAGGAGGCGTCACACCCAATGGAATATCTCCTCCTGCTCCGCTGGTGCTGGTGGTAGAGGACGTAATTCCACGAGATAAATTGATTGCATTGACAGGTAACACCACCAATCGGGTATCAACGCCGAGAGTGTTGTCGGTGCTGGCTCCGTAAGGATTGGTTGCTGATTCAGACCTAAGATCCACCATTTTGCAATATGAACAAATTAAAATGAAATTGAAAATTTATTTTGCAACCGAGAGATTAATCTCCCACAGTGGTCGCCAATTGTTTATGAGTGAAAACTATTTCTGCCGGTTTTGGTAATTTGGGGTGTGTGGATGAGAAATGAATCTAAACCCTAAACAAATGCACTGCACGGGAGTGCTTGTGATTCGAGAAATCAATCTGTACAATTCTGGCTTAATCCAAGAAATGGCCGTTCCAGACTTGCTTCGTCACAAAGTGAAGGAGATGGGGTTGAGCTTAAGGAGGGAAGCGAAGAAGGTGTTGAGATTTTGAAGGTGTTGGCTGTTTTATGACTTGTATCAGAAAGATGAACTGGCTTGCAGGATGTAAGTTATCAGTTCTGGTTTTGAATACGACTGTATCAACACTTGGTTTCTGTCTTGTCTCTGTTTTGGAAATAGGGAGGAGAACCTGTTTATACAAGTCATTGAGCCTAACCCACGTCTCTCATGGGAAGTGGAGGAAGTGGAGTGATGGTGTAGTGGAGTTGTGTGTTAGTGTCACACGATCAGTCTTGCCCACTTCTCCCATAATCACTAACCATCCATGTCTTCCTAACACGTTCTTGTGATGGCGCGTTGCACGCTGCACGCTGTAAACCACCAGACCAATACCCCAGTATGTATCCCCCAGTTTGTGACATGCTTGATGTCTCGAATGTGTGGATGTGGTACCCACAGAAAGTAGCATGTGATGCTAGACTAAATAACTAAGTTATTTAAGAAGTCGATATTTATGAAATATCGTGTGTATTCTATGCAGGTAATGCATCGAATATATTCAGCATGTATGAAGCATCGCTATTTTAAGGCTTAACAGAGTAAGTCACGAATTTAAGCGTCTTAAAATAGCATCACGTCCAGCCATCTTCGAGTTATCATTTGGAGGCTATACAGGCAAGCCCTGATTTGGCTGATCACCCCATATGGAAGAGTGGTGGACGGTGATCGTGGCCTCACTGGTATCTTAACTCCTATCTTAGGATGTCCTTACAAGATGGCAAAGTTGGATGGACGAGATGACTTGTGACCCACATCTACGACCATCGGATTAAGGTTTAAGAGGTGCACAAGTACCCCTTTTCAGCTTGGTCGAATCCAAGCATGGGAGAGGCTTTTGGCAAAACCGATCGGGCATGCGTGTAGATGGCTTGCCGGTGTACACGTCCGTACCTCAATGTCCCATGGAGATGTGATCTAAGCCACTCGATTTGTCCGGCAAAGTTGAGTGGTCGAGATCGGTTTGCAATTGGAACCGCGCGACCATGTCTAGTTTGGGCGCACGAATCGAGGAATCTATCCATGGTCGGCCTTGGACGATTGGTCAAGCATGTAGACGGTCCCTCATCGATTGTGTTGACATGCGTGTGACCCTTTGAGTCTACATCTACACCCTCCATCTATGCATGCGAAGATGGATGGTCACGACTGATTTGCGACACATGTGATATGCGCAAACCCTAATTAGGGTTTCATGTCCACGCTACTTTGGCTGGATGAATTGGCAAGCTACGCTCCTCTTTTGGGGAGGACGACCATGTGGGTCCCACATTGGGCCGGTGGTGAACATGCCAATACCTGCCTTACGGCTATGGGTCTGATCTAAGCCATCCAAACATGCTGGCGAGGTTGGATGGTCGTGATCAATTTAAGACCTGCAGTGGAATTTCCTGCGACCTTAAAGCATCACGCCGGCCGAACTTTGGGAGAGCGTTTGCTTATCCCTGGCTAGGTCGTGAGGTGGTCGATTATGCAGGCGTGAAGGAGGCCCGCCAGTGTGCAGGACAACGCTTGTCCAACCGACCAGTGAAGTTGGACGACCGCAATCTTTTTGAGACCGACATTGGCAGTCTTGTGCGTACATTTTTCCAAGCTGCTTTATACCAGCCCAACCATCCTGCTCTAGGCTGGTGTTCGGTGGTTGGTTGGGAGGCGTGGTATGTATTCGACCGACCAGGGCATAAACGGGCCCGCTGGTGGTCATTAAGATGGTATCCTGCTCCTGCTGAGGATCGTCTAGGCTGGTTAAATCATGCGGCCAACTTGCGTGGTCGTGATTGTTTCTGAGACTGTCAGTCCAGATTCAAATATGCTCAATCGGGCTAGTATAACACACCGAGAGATGTATGCTCAATTGGGCTAGTATAACACACCGAGAGAGGTGGGCTCAATCAGGCTAGTATAACACACCGAGAGATGTGGCATGTACGGGTATTTCGTGCATTCCTCACTATTAACACTTGGAGATTCGTGTTACTCTGCTGAGAGCAACACTCAGTCGTCATGCCGCACTAATAATGAGAGTTCTGCGGGAACAACAAAGGAAATACAAGGCTAGTCATGCATTAATTAATAATGCTGTAAATTCACATGGTATATGGGATTGTTGCTACATGCTCCAACCTGGATGAATTTTGTGTATTTAACTCACAGAATACTGGGATTGTTGCCACATGCTCCATTCTAGGTGAATTATTAAAGTGAAGAGGTATTCATCACTTATCGGTGGCTTTATCCTTTGCAGGATGTCATCGTATAAATTTGGTTTTACAATTTTTGCCCTGAACTAAAATCCACCGTCAACAACTGTCAAAGCTCAGAAGACACAGTCAACCAAAAGGCCATAGCCACAACAAGGTCATCTACTCTTCAAGCGTGCAGCGCAAGAATATCATCACCTCTCTGTCTAGAAGACGCCTTCAACACTTTGCGAGGCCTCGGAGGATCCCAAGCCTGCTTAGAGGAAAACAACTTCAGAAACTAAAGAAAAATGCGATTGGGGACTACTCATCGCACTCGACGACCATCGAAAACTCATGAGATAACTCCAGAGACGCGGCTGAAACATTTTCTTGAAGAAATAGAGGAATCCACGATAAACAACATAACTCTCTCATTTCTACCTCTTCGCTATCCAGAATATTTCGTCCATGTGATATTCTGAGCATCCCAGTGTCGCATCTAAAAGAATACAATAAGCTTGTATCAAACCCCGTGGACGTGGAGTCAAGACGATGCAATGAAAGTAGGCTACACATGGGGATTACCATCATGGGACGCTTTCACTCCCCTCAACCAGGTTATTTCTGATTTCAACATCATCACTGTCGAAGTTTTACGAGCCACTGGAATTTCTCAACACAAAGCCGTACATGTGCATCGAAGACTCCAAAAGCACGCCACAGAGATACATTCACATGTTCGGCCGTGCCATCGGATCTAATAGAAATATAACTGGGGACTGCTCACCGCATCTCATTCCATACGATAATCCAAGATTCAGAAGATGGTTCGAAGGATGTCTCTTGGAACAAAGTCCTTGAAGACTTGATAACAGCACGTCGGTAACGAAACGTCTCCCAACTCATCTATTTCATCCAGTGGCTCCGGAAGATTTCGTCCATACAAGCATCCACAGCATACTGTCATCGCGATCAGAAGGTCCAGGACTGAACAACCTAAAATAAAGGATGGACCGACAACGCAACCACATCCATCCATCCCAAGAATGCAATGGAGTTTGGTAAATTTTGGAATCCACTAGAGAGACACTGCAGACAAAAACACGGATCCGGATGAGCGACTGAAAAAAGAAGAAAGTCAATACCTCTTTTCAT
The DNA here is from genome assembly GCF_003573695.1 of Papaver somniferum. Classification (NCBI taxonomy): domain Eukaryota; kingdom Viridiplantae; phylum Streptophyta; class Magnoliopsida; order Ranunculales; family Papaveraceae; genus Papaver; species Papaver somniferum. Next base: position 42,131,379 of record NC_039367.1, on the reverse strand, counting down.
ACGGAAGGAGTTTTTAGAGTTTGCACAGAATAAAGTTTCCTTCTTGCTCCATGAACGAGAATAGATGACTTGGCGCGACTATGTTACCCCGGGCCCGCAATATCCCTCTTGAATTCTTCCAGAGTTTCACTGTCGGGACGTTTTCACCTCCTAAGCGAGCTCAAAACCTAAATATTCCCTCGTAAAGAGATAAGAAATTCTTTTCCGGTCAGATGGAGGGGAGTACCGTCAAAATACGAGTTCGTACGAGAATCATACAACAATTTTAGTAAGGAGCGGTAATTAGGGTTTCGACATCCCAAACCCTGATTTCGACAAAGTTGCCAGGCGTCATCACCACCGTTTGGTGGCCGAAGTTCCAGAGCCATCACCACCGTTTGGTATCCGAAGTTCCAAAACCAGTTCCCATCCTTCCACGGAACTGAAGCCAGTCGTCATCCTTCCACGGAGCTGAAGCCAGTCGACGTCATTCCACGGGCCCGCAACATCCCTCCTGAATTCTTCCTCGGTTTCACTGTCGGGCCGTTTTCACCTCCTAAACGAGCTCAAAACCTAAATATTCCCTCGCTGGGAGATATGAAATTCTTATCCGGTCATATGGAGGGGCGGACCGTCAAAATCCAAGTTCGTACGAAAATTCTACAATGATTCTAGTAAGGGGCACTAATTAGGATTTCGGCATGCCAAACCCTAATTTAGACAAAGTTGCCAGGCGCCATCACTACCATTTGATAACCGAAGTTCCAGCGTCATCACCATTGTTTGGTACCCGAAGTTCCGAAACCAGTTTACACCATTCTGCGGACTGAAGGCAGTTTCCACCATTCCGCGAACCGAAGCCAGTTTCCTCTCATTCCAAGCCGACCGACGCCTGCGACTCCCATTCCAAGCCGACCAACGCGTGCGGCTCCCATTCCAAGCCGACCGACGCCTGCGGCTCTTATTCCAAGCCGACCAACGCGTGCGGCTCCCATTCCAAGCCGACCAACGCGTGCGGCTCCCCTTCCAAGCCGACCAACGCGTGCGGCTCCCCTTCCAAGCCGACCGACGCCTTCGGCTCCCATTCCGAGCCAACCAATGCCTGCGGCTCCCATTCCAAGCCGACCAACGTCTGCGGCTCCCATTCCAAGCTGACAATCTACATCTCACCACTTCATGGTCTAGCCAGCAACACCAAAAGTAGAATCTATGCAAGGCCTCCAACACGAGAATCACGAACTCTCCTTACCTCTCGAAAAAGGTTAGCCGGGTCTTCTTGACCATCTTTTCACGACTTGTTATTTCGATTTTGTCCTCGCCCGTCACCATCTTATGCTTACCTCGCAACAATGCTCTTGTTCCGAGCTAAGCAGGGGACTTAATGTTGATGGTGGTTTTTAGCTTAGGGTTAAAATCGTAAAACCATACATCTGACATGATGTCACTATGACCACTAGCGCATTTATAGAATCAATCAGCATGCCTACGTAAGAATTACCAGGGTGCCTTTTTTTATACATGTGTCATGTTCCACGGCAGAACCCTTAGTATTGACCGACATCATCTTCGTACATACCAAACCCTAATTATCACGCCACTGTGCCAATGGCAAACCGTACTAGCCACATATCCGCGCCAAGGCATGCCAACCATGCCAGCCGCACCATCGTGCCAATGGCAAACCATGCCAGCCACGTCTCTGCGCCAAGGCATGCCAACCATGCCAGCCGCACCACCGTGCCAATGGAAAACCATGCCATCCACGTCTCCGCGCCAAGGCATGCCAACCATGCCAGCCACACCACTGTGCCAATGGCATGCCATGCCAGCCACATCACCGCGCCAAGTCATGCCAACCATGCCATCCGCACCACTGTGCCAATGGCAAACCAGGCCAGCCACATCTTCGCGCCAAGGCATGACAACCATGCCAGCCGCACCACTGTTCCAATGGAAAACCATTCCAGCCACGTTTATCGTGCCAAGGCATGCCAGCCATGCTGGCGCCACCATGCGCCAATGGCATGCCAAACCCTTGGCCCTAGCCATGTTGGCTGCACCATGCGCCAATGACATACTAAACCCTTGGCCCTACCATGCCAAGCCGTCCAAACCCTTGTCCCCACTATACCAAGCCATCCGCACCATTCTACCTTGGCACCACTATGCCAAGCCATCCACACCATTCTTCCTTGGCCCACTATGCCAAGCGGTCCGCATCATTCTTCCTTGGCCCCTACAATGCCAAGCCGCCCGCACCATTCTGCCTTGGCCCCACTATGCCAAGCCGTCCGCACCATTCTGCCTTGGCCCCACTATGCCAAGCCGTTCGCACCATTCTGCCTTGGCCCCACCATGCCAAGCCGTCCAAACCCTTGGCCCCACTATGCCAAGCCGTCCGCGCCATTTGCCTTTGCCCTACCATGCCGGCCTTCCATATGCGGCTACCAAAACGAAAGCGTGCGACAATCAACGGTCACCCTTCAATCCTAGATGCAAATCCTAGCCGTCCAAGGTCGCCAGACAACGCATGGTAACCTTTGGCCCAAAACCCTAGTTTTGGCCACGCCAAACTGCGCTAAGGCATGCCATGCCAGATGTGCCAATGGCATGCCAACCACCTCGCCGCCATACCATGCCAGCCTTCCCTATGCGGATACCAAAACGAAGGCGTGCGATGATAAATGACCACCCTTCAATCCTAGATGAAAATCCTAGCCATCCAAGGTTGCCAAACAACGGAAAGTAACCTTTGGCCCCAAACTCTAGTTTTGGCCACGCCAAACCGTGCCAAGGCATGCGATGCCACATATGCCAATGACATGCCAACCACCTTGCCGCGCCACGCCATACCGGCCTTCTCTATGCGGATGCCAAAAAGAAGGCCTGCAACGATCAACGGCCACCTTGTCATCTAAGATGCAGATCTTAGCCGTCCAAGGTTACCAGCTAACGCATGACAACTTTTGGCCCTAGTTTGGTCGCGCCTAAACAAAGCCAAAACCCTAACTTTTGGCCGCGCCTAAACCAGGCCATATTAAAGCCATACCGAGCATGCTTTCATGCCACTGACTACCAAATGAAGGGTTGCAATAATCAACGACTACCTTTCCTCTTAAGATGCAAAATCTCGACCGTCGAAGGTCACCGAGCCGACAAGTCTCCCAAGCTCGACTTGCCAGACGACAACAACATGCTACATGTTTTCCACGAAAACACTCGAGACATCAGCGCATATCACAAATTGGGGGATGCTCATTGGGTATTGGTTTGGCGGTTTACATAGTGCGGCGTACACTACGCCCGTTATAAGAAAGTGTCATAAGGATGAGGCGGTTAGTAAATACACGGAGTAATGGTGAAACGCTTTCTTTTATGGAACATAAATTCCAGGCATTACCGGTTACCACCTCCTCCCATTTACTCACCCGTTTTCCACTTCTTAATGAGACCAGAGTACGTTTCACTTCGACTTGTATAAATAGGTATTACTTATTTCCACCGAATAACAAGTTCAGGTCAGGAGCATACAACACTCAGAAAATATTTGCTAGCTTTCCATATGTTAGCTTCCCACTTTCTGATACAAGTCGTGAAACAACTACTCTTCCAGAATCACCTATTCTGGTCTCAACACTCTCTTCGTTTCCCTCCCCAAAACCAACCATTCTCCTTCACTTTGTGACCGAAGCAAGTCTGGAACGACCATTTCTTGGTTTAGGCCAGATTTGTACAGATTGATCTCTCGAATCTAAAGTACTCCCTTGCAGTACATTGTTTAGGGTTTAAACTCGTTTCTCACCCACACACCCGAAATTACCAAAATCAACAGAAATCGTTTTCACCCTCAAACACTAACCTAGTATTTGTCTTGTTTAAAACTGAAAGGTCTAAGTTATTATTTGAATAATTAGAACCTGATGAGAAAAATAGAGTTAATTCTGATCTTTATTTTGGTCTTATCGAACAAGCGACTGTATTTGTACAATCGGTTTAGCAAAGGAACTAAAGTGCTTAGTCGATTTTTGGTTTGCTAAACTATTAGGGAAAATTGCTTCCGGCAATTGTTTCCTTGGTAACATATCAAAAAAAGATTACTTTGTAGTTTCGGTTTTGATATTGGTTATCAAAAATGGTGTGTGGAACCCTCGTGCTTAACTCTTATAGGTTTTGCAAGTCTTTTGAGATTTGTAAGATCCTTTCGGTTTGTCCTTTATTTTCTCGTACCTTTGTCATTTTGTGACAAAAAGGGGGAGAAATATATGAAGTAAACAAGTGATTTGGTATCACTGAGGAAAGGACAATGGTGCTTAAATGTTATATCTAACCAAAGAGTAAAGCATAGACTAAGGGGGAGTAACATATCATATGATGATGGAAATAACAAAAACGTGCGGATTGAAAATCTACCTATCTTACCTTTAGGGGGAGTATTAGCTATGTTATTATAATGTCAACAACGGCATTTATGGATTGAATGTATACATGTTATTGTACTGTTGAATTTGGGAATTAAGCGTATGTGTAATGAATTCTTGTAATTTGTTTATCCATATGATGTAAGAGTTTTGTCACTAAAATTGACAGCGGGGGAGATTGTTAGAGCATAGCTCGGTTGAACCCACCAAGCGTTGGTTGTCATTTTAGTGAATCAAAACTCATTTAAAGAGTCGCTTGATTATTTACTAGAGTCAACTTCGTATAGGTTAGCTAGAAAGTTACTAGGATATGAGACTTACAAGTATTACGTGATGACTTGAAGAATGTGAAGAAGTAAAGAGATACAACGACGACATCATCCTTCCACTTGAGGTTAGTAATATTTGACTTGAATTGTTTCATTCCTAACGTATCTTTCAAGTCGTGCATATTGAAAACATAACTGCGAAGCTGTGAATGATTATACTCTTGTTAGATATAGTATTAAGGAATTACAATACGAAGTATAACGTCTATCTTTTGAACTTCATATATAAGACATCGACATAATCATATGAATGCTATTGTGATTATGTATGGGTATAGGTGAAGATTCGTCCTAGGAAATAATGTTTTACATTCGTTTAAAGGAAGTAAATTCATAAACTTATTTTATGAATCGAAAGGGAAATCGCTAGGATTATTGGTATTGTCATTCATTGCAAAGATTTGGATTACCAATATGTGTGTTTAGTATAATCGCTCATAACTTGTTTATGTATTTTGGTAAAACTATTCACAAGGCCTGACTTTTGTATTGGTATGACTTTTATTAGTGAAACCGATCTTAAGTAATCACCTGAGATGGTATGATCGATATTTGTAATTGGTGTGACCATTTCTATTCATTGGGTGACCGATCCTAGAACTTGGTTCGGACTAATCAAAAGATGTTTGATCGATCCTTGTAGTAGGTTAACAAGTTTTAGTAATTGGTGTGACCGATCCTATAACTTGTGCAACCGAATACAAGTTAGATACCATATATATGTGGTAACCGGTCCTAGTACCTAGTCAACAAAATTTTGGTAACTAGTGTGACCGATCCTAGTACCCACATGGAGGTAGAACCGAAACTTGTTTTGATAGAACCGTTAAACCCATGAATGGTGATTGAATGTTTTTGATCAATCACATAGTTCTTGGAAATCAGATGAACCAATTCTAAACTTTCTGGGATATAGTAGGTACGGATGTGATTAACTCAGTTCAATTCTTCTTTCAAAATGGATGGCTTATTCCTAATGCAAATCCAAGTCATGTTATCATCATCCCTAAAGAGCCAGGAGCTGATGTTATTGAGAAATTTCGTCCCATTGCCCTGAGTAACTTTCATTTCAAAATAATTGGAAACATCTTGGCTAACAGGTTAAGCCCAATCGCTTCTAAAATTATTTCTCCTCAGCAAAGAGCTTTTCTTAAAGAGAGGAATATTTTCGACTACATTGGCATTACTTCTGAGGCTATAAACATGCTCGATTATAAGTCTTTTGGAGGTAATATTGCTCTTAAATTCGATATTCGAGAAGCGTTCGACACCCTAAATTGGGATTTTCTTATTCAAGCGCTTCAAGGTTATGGTTTCTGTGATAAATTTGTGGGGTGGATTTGCTCCATTTTGCATTCATCTAGATTGTCCATTGTGGTTAATGGAAAGGCTATGGGCTATTTTGGTTATACGTGTTCGTCAGGGTGACCCTCTTTCTCCCATTCTGTTTTGCTTGGCTGAAGATGTTCTTAGTAACGCAATCTCAAACGCTTTTAAGCAGGGGATGGTGCATCACATCTCTTCTCCGAGAGGTACAATTTCTCCTTCCCATGTGCTGTATGCAGATGACATCATGGTCTTCTATAGAGGAACTAAGCGTGATGTTCAGGCTCTTATGCGTATTTTTGAGAAGTATGGTCAGAATTCATGCCAATTTATTAGTGCAGCCAAGTGTACAATCTATGCAAGTAAACATATTTATGACAGAATTTTCTACAGTCGCGGCAGCTTATAATATTCCGATGGTTACTCTTCCTTTTCAATTGGCGTCCCAATCTTTCAAGGCAAACCAAGAGCCTCTCACTTTAACGAGATTATGGATAAAATCAAAATTAAATTTGCGGCTTGTAAAGGTAAATCCTTATCTATGATGGGAAGAGTGGAGCTTGTCAAAACCGTGATAGCCAGTTCTGCTTTGTATAGCTTTCATATCTACAAATGGCCTTCGTCTTGCATTCAAACTCTTGAGAAATGGATTAGAAACTTTGTGTGGTCTGGTGATATTAATACCACACATCATAATTCTGTGGCCTGGGACAAGGTGTGTCTCCCTGTGAATGAAGGTGGTCTTGGTATTAAGTCTATGAGGAGTTTAAATGATGCTTCCCTAATGAAAACGACTTGGAAGATTATGACCGTTAACTCTGTCTTTGGTAACTTTATTAAAGTTCGTTTTATAGGAGCTGCTTATAAGAAGTCTTCTATATGGCATGGTTTCAAAGAATAGTGGAGTATTATTCAAGAAAAGTTGATTTGGCTAGTTGGTCATGAGAAGAATATAGATTTCTGGAATGATAATTGGTGCATTAACATGGATTCCTCTATTGCGGTTTACCTGGAGTTAGATAACTCAAATCTGCACAACTCTGTTGCAGAGTTTATAGTTGATGGTGAGTGGCAGTTTCCTTCTTACATGCCTGAGCTGGAAGGCCAAGTTCAGCAGCTGATTAGGGAAACTCCTTTTGCTTCTCATATAGAAGATAAACAAGTGTGGAAGGTGAGTAAATCTGGTGGTATTACGATGAAGGATGCATATGATTATTATAGGCCTAAAGAGGTTGAAAACCTAGATTTCAAAGATCTGTGGGCTATTAAGGATCCTCCTCGTCGAGCCTGCACGGTTTGGAAGATTATTCATAACAGAATAGCTGCGGATGACAATGTAAAATGTCAGGGTGTGGATACAGCAAACTGCTGTAACATTTGTCCTACTCCCCGATGTGGTGAAACTCAACATCATCTCTTTTTGGACTGTGTTTTTGCTAACTCTCTCTGGAGTTGGATCATTCAGGTGTTCCGTTATCAGTTAGACTGTTCGAGCGTTGGCTTAATGTTTGCCTCAGTTAGAAGATTCGCTGGCTGCTCTTAGACGAAAAACCTTCTCTGGATTGCTGTGGCGAGATGTTTTTGGATTATTTGGTTTTGTCGTAACAAGATCAGGTTCGATCATCGTGTCACCTCTTCTAATCAGGCCATTACTCATCTGACTAACCTAATTGTGGAATCGAGTAGGCACAATGGTGGTTTTTCTTTTTAAACTTCCGCAAATAAGCTAATCCTGGATTTCCTGGGTATTAAGCGTCTATCTCCTAAAATGCCAAAAGCGATAGTGGTTAAATGGCAGCCTCCTCCTCCCGGTTGGATTAAAGCCAACATATATGGGTGTTCAATTGGTAATCCGGGTCCTTCTGGTTGTGGTGTGGTCTTCCGGGACTCCAATGGTCTGGTGAAAGGATGTCTAGCTCAAAACTTGGGGATCAACAACTCTTTATTTGCTGAGCTTTGGGGCGCAATTTATGCTCTTCGTTTGGCCCGCACAAATAGAGTACGTAGGATTTGGTTGGAGTGTGACTCCACTTTTGTTTTACAAGCTATTAAAAATCCAGAGTTAGTCCCATGGAAGTTATTGACTCATTGGAATAATTGCTTGAACTTCGCCTCTTCTATCCAGCTGGTTTGTATACATGCATATCGAGAGGGTAATTAGGTAGAAGATTTTTCGGCCAAGCATGGTGCTATAGTTGAGTCTCGTTGGTGGACGGATCCTCCAGTGTTCGCAAGACGGAAGATCCTCATAGATAATTCTATACTTCCGTTATATCGTTTTCATAATATGTAAGTTTTGTGTTTCTTTTGTTTTCTTTATTTTGTTTGTTTTGCTTCTCTTTGTCTTGTTGGAGGTAAGGTCTAGTCCCCCTTCTTCTTTTTTCATGTTTTAATAAAATTTGCTACCCAGTGTGCCTTTGCCATGGGTAGTTTTCTTAAAAAAAAAAAAAATCGTTTCCAAGATTGTAAATATGAAAAAGGATTTACGAAGTAAAGATGTCGACATACTTTGAACATGTGCAGTAACTCTTACCTTTTATTTTTCAAAGATATTCCTTAATAGCTAAAGGAAAGAATCCCGGATCGAAATAAATTGAGAATCTTTTAATTAAGGTTTTTTGTTTTATATGACTTTAATTTCCAGTAATTAAAATGCATATCTTTAGAAAATAAAAATTAGTAATGTGCATTTACTAATTGGAGATTTTCTACTGAGATATCGGTCATTAATTGGACAAAGCATTTCCAGGAATTATGAAAATTTTTTTTGGCTTTAATGCATATCTTTGAGAATATTCGGTTTTGGAAATTCCTTGGTGTCAAAACTTCCTTGGTCTATAGATATTGAAGTTTGCATTTCGAGAAAACTAATCCTCAGAGCCAGCAAAACTACCTAGTTGTGTTGTTACTGGTAGGTTTATAAAGAGTACCTACAATGATAACTCCAAGTGCACAGTGTCCTTATGTAACACAGGGCAAGCACAGGTTGATCCTCAGGGACAAGGTGGGTGTAGAGTTGAAGCTTTGGTCTCACCACAACTGACTTAGAACAAAAAGTAACCAAAAAGGTTTTTTTTTTTTGCCGATACAGCTAGATGATGGTAGTGACTGAAATAACAAAAACGAAAGCAAAGAGTAATCTACAAGCAGATAAACAAGGTGCTAGGGAAGTCGAATCCACCGCTTAACCTACATTAAGTCAATTCAGTCTCAATACTATTCTTGTCCCTTATAATGGACACCGGTGGTATTCCGCCTATCCAGCACAATTTCAGGAGGATGGTTTAGTGTCACTAAGATGATTCCTAATCTTAGTATTAGCTTCCCTCTCACAAAACAAACTAAACACAGATCAATCACTTAGATAATTAAACAAACTTGATATGGATATTCTAATCGCAACTACGGTATCCCTCCAAAGTACTAACTGTCTTCTCAGGGCACAACTAGTCTAAGGATCAAAGAACAATCAGTTAAGCACGAGTTGTGGCACAATCAACATAGTGTTATTCTAACTACAATGGATACATGGCATACACTGTGAGATCATAGTGCTGAAGGCTCATATTATATTTATACAAAACATTATAGCACAGCAAGAACAATATCAATACATGAACCAAACTTAGCAATAGATTAACGGTTTCATCTAAACCATAACTATGAAATTAGAATATCATGGAGACAATAAAATCAAACATGAACTACTGCTTGGTGCACCGGCTAATCCGGGCATGAATTTTACATTACACTTCATTCTCTATTTATACACAATTTTCACTCAATCACTTAGAATTTGATAATTAGAGAATACCCACTCACCAATAACATGTTTTCTGACAAACCCCTTCTGCAATTCAACTTTACATCTCCTTGATTTGATGTTTGCTTTAGCTGTGAAGAAACCCTAGTCTTATCTCTCTCAATCATAGCTTCTAGGGTTACTGTTTTTGATAAGGGAGAAGATAAGATGGAGAGAGATAGAAACTAGGAGATTGATTGATGGCTCTTGAGAAGGTGGTTGTGCTCATAAGTGGTCGGGAGTGGAGGTGATTGATGGAGGAGAAATGGTGGTTTTGCAGAGCTTGTAGGAAAGAAGAACACGAAGTGAAGGTGTGTTTGGTTCTGCTCGAATAGGGGAAGGATATAAGGTGCTTGGGTGTGAGGCGGCGGGAGTATCAACTATTGATGTACTGTGTGAATATGACGTTCGATGTTCAGCAGCTAGATTGAATCTGACGGCTCGCATTAGAAACGGGTTTGGGTCTTGGTTTTTTATTTCTTCTAAGCCCATGTCTTCTTCAAAGCTAATATCTCAATCCCACACCTAGTTTTGAGTCTTGCAAACCACATTCTTCACTTGCGGATGAGGTGCAAACAATATTCTTCACTGCCTTCTAGCGGGAGTCTTTGTTGTCTCTCTTCCATCGCCACAAATTCTCTGTTCTTTTGGCTTCTCTATTCATCCAAGATTTATTTAGTACCTAAAAACACAAAATTAATTAGTACAAGTATTTATTATTGAAAACAATGTAAATACAGAATTTGGGATAATATATGATTTTAAAGCACAAAAGATGAGGTAATTTCCAATAAGAAGGTGTAGAAATATGCACTATTTGGCACTCATCAAATACCCCCAAACCTGAATTTTACTTGTCCTCAAGTGAAACAGAAATTAAGAAATCCTAACTATACCACTGTCGCTGGTCTATCAAATGCATTTAGCGTATGCACTAAGCCTTTAAACCCCCAGGTGTCCCTAGTGGACGAGTTGTAGTCTCGTGAGGGTTTACCAGAGGTGTACCCACAAAACCTTCGCCACTTCAGAGCGTAATAGAGTCCCAAGCATCCAAGGAGCTATGAGGACATATAGTTTCTGCATGCTAGTAACACGAAGTTAGAAATACCAAAGAATGCATTCTCATCCTTAAGAGTTGAGCGAGAAATAACCATACCATATGAAAGAATTCAGGTTCGAGAGTGATCACAAGCCTCGACTTCTGCCTCACCAATAGGGTTTTACGATAATTGCACTCAAAAAGACCGCATTTTTAGTCTCTCATGTCTGCAGACATGAATAAAGAGAGAAATCATGCACACGTTGAATGGTGGGAAGGAAAACCTTCCGAAATAATTTCTGGAGACTCCATAAAATTGTGGACAAAAAGGATCTTTTCTGATGATTTCTAAGAAAGGAAATCGACCATTAGAAAGGATGGGAGTACTCACTTACCTTCACATCTGATCGACAATCAACACCACTCTCACAACAACCGTAGAAACGTCCTCGATCTTCAACTGTTGATGATGAAATCTTGAACTTCTTAGAAGTGACAACTTCTAATTTTTCTCTTCAATTTCCTTGTTGCTTGAATTTTCCTCTTAAATTCTTCTTCTTTACCATGGTGTTTATTAAACAGAACTAAAAACAAACTGTAATAAATATTATTTTTTATGTTTTTTTTAATAACACAAGTTGAAAATAAAAAAATAATAATTAAACTACTAAAGCCATGGATGAAGTACTTTATCACTTAATTTTTCACAACCTGTATTGTCTTGATTTCATGAACTTCACTAATTCTCATCTTTTTCTGTTTTCTTTGCTCTTGTAAAATACCTCTTCAAATGTGTATCGAATTCTGCTCTTTGTATCGTATATTCACTTTGAATAGGAACTTTTTACTTTTCCTTAAATTTTTGCATGTAAACCTCGGACTATTTCAACTTTCTTCATGTATTCTGACGTTGCTCTGCTCGTTAATGATGATGTGTTTTTATGGATCTGTTGATGTTGTCGAGTGAGAGAGAGCGGTGCTAACTGTATATCAAACTACAAGAGGAGTTTTCATCTTTAGACGTCATCCTCATGATTGACGGAATTAACACTCAAGAGATTAAAAATAGTGCTGAAAGTGGTGCGAAGTTGGGTAGCTCACCATTCCTACCCGGAATTTACGTACGGTGACACACACTCTAAAAGTACTTTTTAGATAGTCAGAAAAATTGTAGGTCGGTGCCTCGCTTGATGTAAAAATAGGTAGTCTCCACTAAGGGTGATCACAACTCTAATATCAAATATCTTTGCAGCACCTAATTCGCCCACCGACATGGTTAAATCCAATTTTAACGCTCTAACAACTAAGAAACCCGATTGTGTTCTCCAGTACTTCCAAGTTTAGTTATTTCGGTCAGATTCTCTATGTAAACATAGATAGAAGCATGCTAGTGATTCTAAAATATCTAAAAGTTGGAGGTTTTATGCAAGTATTTACATTTTTTTTTGAATTTTTTATTTTATTTAAATAGCTGATAGGCGCATTTATGTGTCTAATTTGTCCTCAATGTTTCGTACTGTTAGTACTCGTTTTCGTCCTTATTATGGTGTGTTGTGTGTTTGTAGGTAATTTTTGGAAAAATCGGCTCGAAAAGTTGCCCGAGGCACCCTTGGAGGACATTTGTTATTCGGACTTTCGTTATTGGTTAAGGAGAAGCTCAATTACTAAAGGGCACCTCAGGTCACCCTAAAAAGCAGCTGCTATTCACACACCGGAATTGGTTAAGGGGAGGTCATCTTTTCCATTTGAATTCTGTTTTTGGCGGGAGAACTATACTCCACATGCGTATTCTGCTGGATTGATTTTGGAAGAGACTTAGCCGGATTTCTCTCATGGTTTGAGTAGATACAAACCTGTTTCACCTAAACACGGAAGGTATGCAAGTTGGTTTCGATAAAATAGGAAGGTTACATGGAACAGACGGAAGTAAATATTTCCGGCTGGTGATGCTTTATATGGAAGTTATATGAGTTTAACTCTGTTTGGATTGTTTCTGCACGAGTTTGAGTTTCCTGGATCGTGTAAGCAACGCATTTGGATATATCACCACCAGAAGACGCGCATGAAGAGAAAAGGGGAATAATATCTCCGGAAAATGGCAGGATATTATTCTCGAGTAAAGAGGAGAATTATTTTCATTTATTCGAGATAATTTGGAGGAGCCGTGGGTATATAAACGAGTCTTGGGAGATTTTTTGGGGGATGAAGGGTTTAGGGGTCAAGCAGAGACCAGAGAGAGGTTGCAGAGGCGAAGAACAGGAGTTGCAGGAAAGCTTCCTGCTGCTGCTGTAGAAGAAGACGAAGAACGGACCTCCCAGGACCGTCGTTCTTAACCAGCGTCAACATCAGTTTCTCTTTGTCGTTGTTAAACAGCAGTAAGCTTTTATCGTTTATTTATGGACGCCTCTTGTGGGTCTTAGATTTACTGTTGTATATCTTTCCACTCTTTTAATCATATTTTCAGCATCAATTATGTATTTTGAGAACATGATTAATATGAGTAGCTAAACCCCAATACTAGGATGACGGAGGAAGCCATTCTTTACGCATGGGTAATTCTATTTAATTCTTTTATGACTATTTGCACTATTCTAAATTGATTTATGATTTTTCTTGATTATTTGTGATTTTGTCTGATGGTGTATGCTTAGTCCTAGAGATTTTTGATGCATCATTCTTATGATTTACAACTAAAACTTTATAAAATCTACCTTGGCAAAGATTTAGAGTCGATGTTTGCTATTTTATGAACTTTAATTGTCCGGAATTAAATATTGAACTGCATGAATGTGAGAATTGGTGGAATCCCGAGTCCCAGTAACTCTCTTCATCTTGTTAATATTCTTGTATATATAATTTTATTAAATCTAAAAAATCTGCTTTCACAAGTCTTAGAGTTCGAATCCTTTTTACTACAACCCCATCAAAAATCTTAATCAAAATGGCGCCGCCGACGCGGACTTGTTTATAGATTTGTTTTTAGGTTTATTTTTTTTTATTTTTTTTTACTATTATTTGTTCCTTTTTACGTTTCTTTTTGTGTCTTTGATTTACAGGTTCGAAGTGAATACTAAGGACTTGGGAACAAAAAGCTTAAAGCTAAAAGCTAAAAGAGAAGAAAAAAAAGACATAATTTGTTTTTTAGGATTTAATTTTTATTATTATTATTTTTTTGTATATAGCTTTTATTTATTTTTTTTAGAATTTGTAAATAGGCTTTATTTTTCATAATTTTTGTAATTTTTAGACTTTTTATTTGGACTTTATTCTGGACTTTTGGACTTTTTTTTTTTATTTTTTTTAACCCTACGGAAGGGTCTTATTATTAATAAAAAATATTATTAAATTATGTGCAGAGAAGGACGGTGATTACAATATCACCTCGTCCCCTCGGGTTCGCACACGGCATAGGAGTCGTGGCCCGAGTCGACGACAACGGTTCATCCCCCGTCTGGTATGGGAGGTAAGCTTTCGAAACACCCGCGAATCCCCTGTCAGCGGGTTTACTGTATTCCTTAAGGTGATTCATTGATTGAGGACGAATTTGGACTGTTTTTAAATTCCTAGTAAAGGGCAAGGCTTGGCCAATACAAGATAAGGGTTCGTATTTCATTACCGCTCCCTTCTTGCCCGCCTTAGGAAAACGAAACCTAACGCGAACCCAAGCTTAAAACTTGATTAGAACGAGACCGATAGGGTATCGCGCTTATCAGGAAAAAAATTCGAAGGATATTGGTTATTTTCTTAAGCACACCTCGAAGTTCATGATGGTTTCTGTGAGTTGAATGCGTGACTGCGCCGCCTTGTGATAGCGGTGAGGCCTTGGGTATCAAAGCTCCACTGAGCTTCCCTCGCCTCAATTCAACTTACTTTGACTCAGATTGATTCCAGAGGGCTTTGCTTAAATTGTAACGAATTCCCTTTCGAAGGATTAGAAGCTGGTCTAGAAACAATCTAAGTGGAGCCATCATGCTTTTTGTTTGCTAGAAATCAGTAGGTTTGATTTGGTCGAGTCATCCTTGTTTGTGATTGTATAGAATTCCCTTGTAATTAAGAATGACGAACTGGTATGACAGAAGCCAATAAAATGAGTATCGATCTGAATTTGAATATGGACATCATCATTTTTATGACCATGGTGGGAATAGTAGTTGGGAATGCCAACCTTTTCAAGGTTATGGTTCATACCATGGTGAGCCCAATTACTATCCACACGCGAATTGGTCTTACGAGCAAGAAAATCAGGAACACTGTAGTACTGGTTACTCGTTTTTGGAAACTAGTCCTGATTATGATATTTCTGAACCTGTTCCATCTCTAGAAGAGACCAACAACGGATTGAAAGGACGTATAAACGTTTAGTTACAATGAATAGTTAAAAAGAAGAGTGTACACAATATTCTGAGATGATAAACGAGAGTGGTGAACGTATAAGTGTTATGCTCAGTGAAATTCAGGCACGTCTAGAGGCAGAAAATGAAAAGTTGGCTAATGCTGCTCGAAATAATCTAAATTTCCAAAATAGGGTTTCTAATTCTACCCTTGATATCAATAGTGAATATTTGCCTAATTTAGAGGACGAGGCTAGAATAAAAGACACTACTTATTTAGATAAGGTTCAATCATCTTTGTACTATTATGATGATGAGGATAGTAGTAATGAAGAATCTGAAATATGTAGGCATAGCGATCAGGAATCTATTAATCCAATTGAGCTTTATAATGATTATATTATTTCTAGTTCAAATCCAAATAATTTTTATGATTATTCACCTATTCAAAAGGACGAGGATTTGATTAGGGATACCACCGTTTTAGACGATGTAGTTTTTCCTTTTGATTACGAAGCAGATAGTGGTTTAGAGGAACGGGTTTATTCCGAAAATGATGTTTTAGAGTCTAGCGGCTTAGAAACAATAGTATTAGATGAAGAAGATATACCCGTAGAGATGAGTAAAGATGCACTACCTGATAATAAATTAGAATAATCAATTGACCATTTTCAATAATTTAATGATCCAGAAATTAGGGAGATTGTAACTAGTCTATCTAGAGACACTGAAAACTCTAAGTTTGGGGGTGATTATCACCTTCCTAGTGCCTTACCTTTAACTCTCAGAAAGTCCCTTCACTTAGGACTTGATATCTCTGCCTCGACAATTTTACAAGATTACCTTCATACTCGTTTTCCCGAACCTAATGATGTCCAGGAAGAAGTTCAGTTGTTAGAAACCCATCCTCTGGTTGATGTGGTTTGCGCAGGCTATGATCCCCAGATTGACTTTGTTTTCCCACCAAACAGTTTTCTTCCAACTGTGGGAACGTTTATATTCCAAATGTGTCGTATATTAAATTGTGAGACTAAACCTAAATGCTTTAGGAAATTAGAATCGACACATTTGCTTAAGAATGACCACTACTCTCATTGTGGTCAATTACGTAAGTCAAATATTATTGACTTAGAGGATCCTCAGTTATTTAGGTTATTATTGTGCGCTTCTAAGATCATATTTGAGTTTTTCCAGACTCTAGAACCTAATGATTCGGATCCCACCTATGAAGAAACGCAGCCAATGAAAATTTTCTATGTAGACCCTTTCTTAGAACCTGAACCTGAACCTGAACCACAATTAGATATAAATTTCTTAATCAGGAAACTAGGTAAGGGATTGCTTGTCTTGTTCACTTTCTTGGTTCATTGCAGTTTCTTTTGGTCAGCTCTTTTTGGTTTTAAAGACCCGCAGTTATTTCGAATGTTACTTTATGGTTCGAGTTGACTAATCCTTTCCTAAGTCTGGATGAAGACTATAAACTTAGCACTTCTTGGGAGGTAACCCATTCACACGCAACACGGTAATATCTTTCCTTAACTCTTTTGCTTCAAATAGTGACAGTTTGTCCTTGTTCATGCTTTTAAATTATCTTTAGAACATTGAGGACAATGTTAGATTTAAGTTTGGGGGTATGGGAGAAACTTTTTAGTTGCAATTATTAAACTCCAGAGCCTAGAAATTTATGCCTATTAAGGTTTGCACTAACCAATCTAAGTGGATGGGAACGTCTTGGTTGTAGGAGTTGAGGAACCAATCTGATTAGATGGAAACATCTAAAGAGTCTATTCATAAAAGCACAGAGCTCAGGTGTTAGAATTAAAAAACATGATAGTTTCGCCATATTTCGTGATGGAAACATCGAAAGAATCCTGATCACTTCTTTTTCTTTTTATCTTTTTATCATTACTAGGGTGAAATAGAGTGACTGAGATACCCAAAAAAAAAAAATTGAGACTAGACCATTAGACCAACCGGAATAAAATTCAATAAAGTCAACCACTTGAACCCTTGTATATGCCAGTTGGATTGACCTAGAGTTAGGATTATCGACCACTGGTTCCCTTGTATATTCCAGTGTGTTGATATTTGTCCAGACCAGTATCTCAGTCCATTAGGATAGGTTCACCTTAGTTAAACTTCATTTACGCTTTTTCTCTTCTTAATTTATGTGATTGGTTGACTCCGATTTATGATGTCCAGAAACTATCTGAGTAGAGCTCTGTCACTTTATATGAATCTCAGTATGCTTGAGTGTAAACTCATGTACAACAATTGGAATTTCGCATCAGGGTACTTCCTCCTATAGTCAATGATTGTATGCCAACCAAGGAGATTTTTTAGTGCCTTCCAAGGTTCTGCGTAAATAGCTAGGGTCTGGAGTATTGGTTTTTGTGGGTACACCTCTGATAAACCCACCCGAGATTAACTCGGTCACTTTTCAAGAATAATTTTTGCTCGAGGACTAGCAAATAATAAGTTTGGGGGTATTTGATAGACGAATTTATGTGTCTAATTTGTCCTCAATGTTTCGTACTGTTAGTACTCATTTTCGTCCTTATTATGGTGTTTTGTGTGTTTGTAGGTAATTTTTGGAAAAATCGGCGTAAATAGCTAGGGTCTGGAGTATTGGTTTTTGTGGGTACACCTCTGATAAACCCACCCGAGATTAACTCGGTCACTTTTCAAGAATAATTTTTGCTCGAGGACTAGCAAATAATAAGTTTGGGGGTATTTGATAGACGAATTTATGTGTCTAATTTGTCCTCAATGTTTCGTACTGTTAGTACTCATTTTCGTCCTTATTATGGTGTTTTGTGTGTTTGTAGGTAATTTTTGGAAAAATCGGCTCGAAAAGTTGCCCGAGGCACCCTTGGAGGACATTTGTTATTCGGACTCTCGTTATTGGTTAAGGAGCAGCTCAATTACTAAGGGGCACCTCAGGTCACCCTAAAAGGAAGCTGCTATTCGCACACTGGAATTGGTTAAGGGGAGGTCATCTTTTCCATTTGAATTCTGTTTTTGGCGGGAGAACTATACTCCACATGCGTATTCTGCTGGATTGATTTTGGAAGAGACTTAGCCGGATTTCTCTCATGGTTTGGATAGATACAAACCTGTTTCACCTAAACACGGAAGGTATGCAAGTTGGTTTCGATAAAATAGGAAGGTTACATGGAACAGACGGAAGTAAATATTTCCGGCAGGTGATGCTTTATATGGAAGTTATATGAGTTTAACTCTGTTTGGCTTGTTTCTGCACGAGTTTGAATTTCCTGGATCGTGTAAGCAACGCATTTGGATATATCACCACCAGAAGACGCGCATGAAGAGAAAAGGGGAATAATATCTCCGGAAAATGGCAGGATATTATTCTCGAGTAAAGAGGAGAATTACTTTCATTTATTCGAGATAATTTGGAGGAGCGTGGGTATATAAACGAGTCTTGGGAGATTTTTTGGGGGATGAAGGGTTTAGGGGTCAAGCAAAGACCAGAGAGAGGTTGCAGAGGCGAAGAACAGGAGTTGCAGGAAAGCTTCCTGCTGCTGCTGTAGAAGAAGACGAAGAACGGACCTCCCAGGACCGTCGTTCTTAACCAGCGTCAACATCAGTTTCTCTTTGTCGTTGTTAAACAGCAGTAAGCTTTTATCGTTTATTTATGGACGCCTCTTGTGGGTTTTAGATTCACTGTTATATATTTTTCCACTCTTTTAATCATATTTTCAGCATCAATTATGTATTTTGAGAACATGATTAATATGATTAGCTAAACCCCATTACTAGGATGACGGAGGAAGCCATTCTTTACGCATGGGTAATTCTATTTAATTCTTTTATGACTATTTGCACTATTCTAAATTGATTTATGATTTTTCTTGATTATTTGTGATTTTGTCTGATGGTGTATGCTTAGTCCTAGAGATTTTTGATGCATCATTCTTATGATTTACAACTAAAACTTTATAAAATCTACCTTGGCAAAGATTTAGAGTCGACGTTTGCTATTTTATGAACTTTAATTGTCCGGAATTAAATATTGAACTGCATGAATGTGAGAATTGGTGGAATCCCGAGTCCCAGTAACTCTCCTCATCTTGTTAATATTCTTGTATATATAATTGTATTAAATCTAAAAAATCTGCTTTCACAAGTCTTAGAGTTCGAATCCTTTTTACTACAACCCCATCAAAAATCTTAATCAATAGCACTACGAGGTCACAGTATCTAAAATTGTGCCTTTTCCTTTTTCAATCTTTGATTTTTTTTACTAATTTAGAATAAATAAAACATCACTCCAAGACAGGTTCTTTCAATAAGTTAGTTGGCACACGAGAGACAAGTTGTGTGCCAACCCCTCTCTGAAGAGCAACCCCTACTCTATGGAAAAGAAAATTTCCAACTCATCATGACTAGCTGAGAAATTACGCAATCTCTTAAGAAAGTCGATAGTCTCATCACCCAGTCCACCCAAAGTGGTGAAAGCTAAGCTGCCAAACCCGAAACCCCGAGCATTACACTTTTCCAGATACTTCTTACGCTTGAGGGAAACAGCTTTGTCAATGGCTTGACCGGGCACAAAGGAGCGAACACCATTTACTGTGAAGGGGGAAACAACAGTGACAACAAAGTAAACATCACGGCCATTGTCCCAGTTATAAACCATTATGTCCGCCGGAATAATACCAGAGCCATTATCAGAGATAAGTCCGAGATCAACTTCTTTCCGTGCCGGAACACCCAACCGATAACATATATCCGCAATAATTTCACGAAGGAGGTCATGTCTGAACTTCAAGCCCAGATCATTTTTGCAGTGCACGGCGTGATCACCAAACTTATCCATCGCAGACGAGCAACTAGGGCAAACCCCATCCTCTTCAAAGAAAGGAATTCCAAGCCTATACTTTAGGATTGCACTGAAGTGTCTCGGACCAATTTTCTGTCCCAAGCCTTCAATGGGTATTGCCAACAAGAAATCTTGAGCATGCTGGTCTCTATTGCATTGCCACAATTCCCTATCGCGGTCTGTCATCTTGAAGCTGGTAGGCATCGAACTAACCACAATATCAAAGTAAATAGTTGCGAGGGAACTCATAGAGTGGACAGGTGCAACATCTTCTAAACCGGGTGTAGAAATGGAGGCACTACAAGCTGTGTTAAAGTCATGTAAGGCATTAGCAAAGCAAGAACCAGCAGGGTCGATACCTGAATGTCTCAAAATGGATCTCTAAAAGGCAAAGGTCTGGAGGCAGGAAGCAAGGTAACAGTAAGTGCGTGTATCAGACATAGAATATGTACCCAAACCACCATACTTGAGAGGAAGAGTAACAAGCCTATGTTGTAAAAGCCCATAACCCGGTCCATCACCCCTGATTAATCGACGCAAAAACTGGAAAAGATGAGTATCAAAGGTCTCTGCATCCGAGTCCATGAAACCGGTCATGGTAGTTCTCAAGGTAAAGTACAATCTTGAGACTCCAGTACAGTTCCTAAGTAGCAACAATTCGCATTGAGGATCCTCTAATTTGCTTACATCCTCCATCAAACGGACAATTTTCTGAACCCTTTTGTGAACCATATCCATGCACAAACCAGAGTTAGTGCTCACTGGACCGCCCAATAATTGAACACCATTTGGTGGTCTGCTAATGTGTGAAGGAAACAACTCAAAGCTTCTACTGTCAGGAGAAGGACAATATAACTCAGTTTTGCTAACGTTCATGTACAGCCCTAAACCCACACCATCTTCCTGAATGATCTTAAAAGCCTTGGCAACCTGTAGTGTGTCACCAATGATGGTTCTATCATCCAAGTACCATGATTGAATCTCCAAAGAACAAACATCAACAATTTTCTTAACCATGGGATGTAAAGTGAGGGCAAATAAGAGGGGCCCCAATGGATCCACCTGCTGAACCCCCGAGCAGATGAAAGAACATTATCCATCTAATACAACCGGGCTGGTTCTGCATAACAAAACTCGACCCAACGAGAGATTGAAGGACACAAAGATCTAACCTCTCTAAGCATGGCTGTGCGGTTCACAAGATTAAAAGCATTCGAAAAATCAACCAACAACATGGACATGGAGTTTTTATCACCTTTAGATGCCACCAGGCGGTTAACAGGATTTAGAATAGCTTCACTTCAACCAGAAACACCCACCCCAAATTGGTAATCAAAGAGATATGGATGCATAACTTTACCAATGTGTGTGGTAGCAACCTTGGAGACAAGCCTTCTCCAAATAGTGCCCACAAATATGGGTCTTAACCCTCCCCATGGCTTCATAAGCGGTGTGAGTGGCGCACTGGAAATGTAAATCCCCAAAGCAGAAGGACACTTACCTGCCAGCAACAAGTTCACAACGTCTGTAAAAACGCTGATAAGCTCATCCGATATTGCTGCAGCAGCGCCACTTAACGCATCGAGTAGATGCTGCGCTCTTAATACATCACGACCACAAGAAGTGCCCTTCGGGAAGCTCTTCAAAAGACCCAGTACCAGCTCTTTGGAAGCGCTGAATGCTTCTTGCACAATAGGTTCGGAAGGAATAAGCGGGGGAGCGGTCGAGGGGTGCTTGTTTCTGAGTTCGTTGAGAGTACTAGCACAATGTGGAGCTACCCCAGAGGAATTGAGGGTGCGAATTGCTGTTGTGTAAAGTCCATTCCTCATTTTATTGCGACACAACCTCAGATTCACGGCTTCTTGGCTCACTGGCTTAGCCTTCTTCCTCTTGCGCATACTCTTCTGGAATTCATCATTCTCTTCAAGAACCTTGCTGACAAGCATTACACATCCATTTGGTTCGCACCACAATGATAACGCTGCATTGATCGAGTCAATCTGACATTTTTTCCTAGCCTTAGCTTTCCCCTCGTCTCCTTCCTGTGGCAGATAAGTGTTGAGGGTACAGATTGGACAAAGCAACATACAGATCCATGAAGAGAGATCGCCAGGGTTCATGATGACTTTCTGCAACACCGATTTGAAAGTCCTGGTAAACTGCAGTTTTCACTTGACAGGAACGCTGGAAACTGTACGAATTTGTCTCTTAAAAACTGAATCTAGCAGCTCTAAACTAAGCACAGGAAGAACACAGTCTGAAGGGCCAACACCATCATTATACGCAACAGTCTCTGCAACACAGATACCATGAATGAGAAAATCAGCTCCATCACCATTATCTAGTGCTTTCATCACTTCTCCTTGGTGCAATCTACAAGACCTACTCCAAGCATGTAGATTCATGCACTTAGCGCACAACCACATACGTAATTGTGAAAGAGCCTCCTCCCATTTGCACAGAACTTCAGCATCGGTGTTGATTCGTTCACAACATAAGTCTTTACCCACTTTGTCAAAGTGCAGATTACCTAGATGGGTGATTAACCCAGTTCTGCTATAACTTTTCTTCTTGTTACAACCATCATAGCCACGGAATGGGCATATGATCTCACCTTGTGCATCTCCCTGTAAATCAGATACTGCAGAGGAAGAGGGGGTAGTTCGAAGTCCAGGCATGGCAAAAACCCTAGGTCGTGAAAACTAGTCAAGAGGTGATGCAGATGCAGAAGAGGGGTATCAATCGAAAGCCAAAGAAAGAGAGATCAGGATGGGAAGGGAAACAAGATGTTGAGATTAAGAAAAACAGGATTGAACTAGATAAATCCATAATCCTTCAGAATCGCCACAAAATCGCCTCCATCCACCTCCGATAGAAACGGACCTCCGATATTTAGATTTAGGTTATTTTTTAATAAATACAAAAGACTAAAAACTATATATGCAAAATACTCCCCCAAACCTAAATATAACATTGTCCTCCATGTTTCAAAAGATGATAAGAATTTAAACAACCACAAACCATGAGAACTATGCTGAGTAGAGAAAATGGAAGAGATTACCGGATGTCGGCGAAAGCAAGATTTAGAGCTTCATTATTCACGGCTAGAATCCAACTGTAACTCATTTGACATCACATTGGATTAGCAAACATATATACAAGAAGATCTAGAAATTACCTACTGGATTATACAATGATGACTCACCATACACCAACAATCGAAAGAGTTGAGGATCAACCCAAAAGACGGAGTGCAGAAATTTTAATAGCCTCACACAATTATAACAAGACAAAAATTTAAGCGAGGCTGTCAAAACAAATGAGCTACCCCCAAACCTGGATATTTCAACGGATATACATTTGGACACAAAATCTCGCAGTTTTGGAGGTTCATCACGCACAAGGTCTAGTTCAAAATGAACTGTGTTAGGAACAAGAGCGCATTCCAACCGTGGCTCCTTAAAAACATTATATTTGTCTGCAAAATAGTCCAAGAGGACTTGGGAGGAACACAGTTCCAATCCTAGATTAGGTACTCTCAGAATAGTTGGTTTTACGATCTTTTTACAAGCAAAATCTAGGTTGGGTGCAAGAATATCTGTTTGTTACATGGGCAGGGAGCTAGACATGTCTAAGTTACATTCAGTTTTAAGTTCAAAAGTTTCAGTATGCAGCCTAGTATTTACCCAGTCAGAAACAAGTAATGCAGTATCATGCTCACAGTCATTGAACAACTTAACGAACCCCAGTTCATAATCATCATCATCCAAAACCTTTGTGTCATGCATAAGAGAATCAGAGGGAGCAACATACTGTGTTCTAGGCAGGGAATCAGATGCAATTAAGTTAAATTCATTTTTAGGCTCAAAAATATCACTATGCAGTCTAGTTTTTCCCAATTCAAAAAAAAATAGTGCTTTATCATACTCACAGTCATTGAACAAATCAGCAAACCCCAATTCAGTATCATCAGCATCATTCAAAACTTTAATTTCAAGCATAGGAAAATCAGAAGAAACATCACACTGTGACCTAGGTAGAGAATCAGACACATCAATTAGATTTTTATGCATAAGATCATTAGTGTCAATAGAAGATTCAACCTTTCCTAAGTCATGCTCATCTTTACAGAATAACTGCACAGGCTCCAAATTAGTATCAAAATCACATGTATATGGAATACTAAAAGAAACATCATTCATGAAGGTCGAGGCAAAGAAGCCTAATATCTCTGAACCCAAAGTTTCCACAATATTTTCAACATAAACATGTTCTTCTAACATAACATCATCATCATCATCATAACAGAAATGCAATGCCTTATTCATGATCATAGTGTCTCTAGGCCACTCATTTACCTCTAGATTAGATCCACATTCAATATTAGTTGCATGAGTAGGACTATAAACACTATTTTTAATATTTACCTCATTAGGAATAACAAACATCTCATCATGAAATTCCTCCCTTCCTTCCTTCTGTACATGAAGCAAAATCATATCTAAAAATGCATTAATTTGTCCCATGCAAGGAGAGTTCAACAATAGGTATCCTCATAGCATATGGGTATTCAGTACATGGTTGCGCATAAGGGTCACTACAAAAAGGAATTTAGAAGCAATGCTATAAGGTTTATTATGAAATGCATTCAATTCAAATTCAACATTGTCTTGTTCAATGAGTTTGTGATTTTCCTCCACAGATTGCACACAAGAGGGCAGGGGAGTGCGAAATTGTTCAACTTCCCGCTGTGGTGAATGATACATGTGTGAATGGTCATTAGGGTCTATAAAATACTGATCGCAACCTTCGAAAGGTTGATTATGGTCCCAATGATTACCAACATAGTAATTTGTAGACAATTCATACATTGCATTATCATGGCCTTCTCTAGACTGCCTAAAAACATGCATTTCAAGGAAGTGCTCAGTTAAATGACTTGTGCAGCCACAGACGATGCAAACGGAAAGTTTAACTTGCCTAGATGACATAGATGTGACAGATTTACCATATACATGCATTTCTAAAGCAGTGATTTGAGCTTCTAACTGATCCAAAAGTGATGAGTGTGTGAGCTGGCATTATAAAAATGTTCATTTTCTCCCTGTGGCGAATGATACATGTGAGAATAATTATTAGGGTCCAAGTATTGAGGCGCAGGACTAGGAGAATGTCCATAACAATCCCTATAACTATTGACATCATGGTCTCTGGGAGGCTCATAACGTAAAACATGCCCGTAAGCAAGTTCTCTGATCGATGATTTCTCATCCCCAGTTGCAGACCAAAATCCTGCCATGAAATGTTTTTGTTCTTTTTCTTATACTAATCACAAAGTATACAAAGCCTACCTATCCTAAATGGCTGTTTCTATTTGATTTAGAAATGATGTTGTTGTTATCCTAACGAGTGGCCTGCTCGCATTTGATTATCAAATTATGAAGCTCTTTTTACTAAAACAAAATTCAGAACAACTCAGATGGAGCAACCGAAGGAGACTCAGTTGTACCGAGTATTTTTGAGAAACTTACCTCCAGCACGACACAGAGAGAAGACCAACAAATTAGATTTATTTTCTCAGCTCTTCCTTCCTTTCCTTTTTTGGTTGGTTGCTTCAGTTTCAAAGGTACCTTACTTAAAAGAATTTCAGTACCCAGAAAAGTGAATACCAGCAAATATGAAACTGTAACTGCGACTGATTGTGAAATGATATGTTGCAGGGAGACAAACATGGTGAGAGCAATAACAACTGCACCTAGTGCACCAATGGGCAGGGGATGGGATGCGAGAATGCTTGCACTGATACAAGGTGTCGACAAACTGAACTGTAAACTGCTAGTTAACTGGCAGTAGCCCACTTCATGCTACAAATATTCCTACAGATGATTGACTCATAGCTGCTAATTATATTTGAAAACAGTGCAACATCAGGTATGATGCAACTGAAATGAGAGCAATTCAGCTCTGCAGGACTGGCTAGCAGTTGGCCACTGTCGCAGCCTGAAGGACAATCCAAACACTATGTTACAACACCTAAATTAGCAACAATTTCCCAGGACAAGCCAAAGATGAAGCTTACGATAAACAGATTCGTGGATATATGCAGACATAGTCTTTTTAAGAAATTGAGATACACACAGCGAAATGACAATTTCAGTGAGTGAATGGGTTACTCAAATATCACGGGATCAAGCACATAGATGCTATATGTTGCAGGTGTTTGACAAGGTTACGTGAAATACTATTTCAGCAAGCAAACATGTTATAGCATTCCATAGTTTCAACAGTTAACAGTCAGAGAGCATCAAAAGAGAGGCTACAGTTTCAACAATTAGTCATGGAAGGTATCAGAAATTTTAAGAGGTTCGAGTACGATACCGCCGGTATAACCCGGGCTTAGGCACGACAATCCAATGTTTTGCTGCTCCTCTTTCTCCCTCCTTTCCTTGGTTCGCAGTGCAGTTTTGCAGGTACCTGGTTACTCTAAAGCAGTGATCAGATTCCATAATTGTACAGATGAAGTAAAATTCAGAGGGTATCACAGTTGATTAACAGTTGAGAAGACTCTATCGCATGTCAATGATTTGGATTTATTGTTCTTGTTAATTATGATAGATAGGGTTATCAATGACAGGACAGTCATAGTAGAACAGGATGAGGCTGCTGCAGACTGCAATTATAGACAGTATCCAATAGAGAAAAAGAAAGTGTTGTATGCAGGGATGCTTAATGGATATTATACAGGGTGATATGAATGGTAACTGAATGCAGGTTACAACTAAGTTATACTATAACAGCAAAAATAAAATCCAAGGAAGCATATATACAACCTACATATGATAAACAACAGATGACTATGACTAAATCTAACTTATGCTAATGATGCAGTTTATACAGATGGATTTGGCTATCAAGATAAGACTGGCAGAAGTAAAAGAAAGAAATTTCAAAGTGTACACAGATTTCTATATAACTGACTTACTGATGGGGATATAATACAATCCGAGAGAGTTTTAATACAGCTGAGAATTGACTTTCCAGAGGGGGCCAGTTACAGATGACACTGACTGAAACCACAGGAATGGATAATAAAGATGAAGCTAACAAGATGCAATTAACAGAGTGCAATGACAAAAAAAAAAAAAAAAAAAAAAAAAAAAAAAAAAAAAAAAAAAAAACTACAGCTAAAGATTGCAGATGAAACACGATGCAGGGTATCTAACAAATGGACTAACTACAATACAACAACGCAGCTACAAGTGGTAGCGAACTACAAACAGAAAAACAAAAGATAACCTACTATGCTAAAGATAACACAGGACTAAGATGATATCATATGACAATGATGCTACTATGAGAATGCACTGAAAACAGAACAGAAGTAAACCAAAACAAAAGGGAATGGAAAATGCAGAATGGATGAGATTTAAAAATTACAGCTAATACTAACAACAGGGTGCAATCTACTAACATATATATACAACAATATATTAGAATCAGTAAAGTGGAACCAATAAAATCAACCACACCGCTACCGAGTCCCCAGCAGCGGCACCAAAAGCTTGGTAGGTTTATAAAGAGTACCTACAATGATAACTGCAAGTGAACAATGTCCTTATGTAACACAGGGCAAGCACAAGTCGATCCTCAGGGACAAGGTGGGTGTAGAGTTGAAGCTATGGTCTCACTACAACTGACTTAGAACAAAAGTAACCAAAAAGGGGGGTTTTGTTGTCGATACGGCTAGATGATGGTAGTGACTGAAATAACAAAAACGAAAGCAAAGAGTAATCTACAAGCAGATAAATAAGGTGCTAGGGCAGTCGAATCCACCGCTTAACCTACATTAAGTCAATTCAGTCTCAATACTATTCCTGTCCCTTATAATGGACACCGGTGGTATTCCGCCTATCCAGGAAAATTTCAGGAGGATGGTTTAGTGTCACTCAGATGATTCCTAATCTTAGTATTAGCTGCCATCTCACAAAACAAACTAACCGCAGATCAATCAATTATATAATTAAACAAACCTGAAATGGATATTCTAATCACAACTAAGGTATCCCTCCAAAGTACTAACTGTCATCTCAGGGCATAACTAGTCTAAGGATCGAACAACAATCAGTTAAGCACGAGTTGTAGCGCAATCAACATAGTGTTATTCTAACTACAATGGATACATGACATACACTGTGAGAGAAAAATGCTGAAGGCTCGGATTATATTTATCCAAAACATTATAGCACAGCAAGAACAATATCAATACATGAACCAAACTTAGCAATAGATTAATGGTTTCATCTAAACCTTAACTATGAAATTAGAACATCATGGAGATAATAAAATCAAACATGAACTACTGCTTGGTGCACCGGCTAATCCGGGCATGAATTTTACATCACACTTCCTTCTCTATTTATACACAATTTTCACTCAATCACTTAGAATTTGATAATTAGAGAATACCCACTCACCAATAACACGTTTTCGGACAAACCCCTTATACAATTCAACTTTAAAGCTCCTTGATTTGATGTTTGCTTTAGCTGTAAAGAAACCCTAGTCTTATCTCTCTCAATCATAGCTTCTAGGGTTACTGTTTTTGATAAGGGAGAAGATAAGATGGAGAAAGATAGAAACTAGGAGATTGATTGATGTCTCTTGAGAAGGTGGTTGTGCTCAGAAGTGGTCGGGAGTGGAGGTGATTGATGTAGGAGAAATGGTGGTTCAGCAGAGCTTGTAGGAACGAAGAAAAGAAGTGAAGGTGTGTTTGGTTCTGCTCGAACAGGGGAAGGATATAAGGTGCTCGGGTGTGAGGCGGGAGTATCAAATGTTGATGTACTGTGTGGATATGACGTTGGATGTTCAACAGCTAGATTGAATCTGACTGCTCGCATTAGGAACGAGTTTGGGTGTTGGTTTTTTATTTCTTCTAAGCCCATGTCTTCTTCAAAGCTAATATCTCAAGCCCACACCTAGTTTTGAGTCTTGCAAACAACATTCTTCACTTGCGGATGAGGTGCAAAAAATACTATTCACTGCCTTATAGCGGGAGTCTTTGTTATCTCTCTTTCATAGCTACAAATTCTCTGTTCTTTTGGCTTCTCTATTTATCCAAGCTTTATTTAGTACCTAAAAACACAAAATTAATTAGTACAAGTATTTATTATTGAAAACAATGAAAATACATAATTTGGGATAATATATGATTTTAAAGTACAAAAGATGAGATAATTGCCAATAAAAAGGTGTAGAAATATGCACTTTTTGGCACTCATCAGTTACTGGTGGAGCCGTCTATTCGGAGAGGAAAGTACCCTAATTAGGCGAAATCTCTTACGGCCGCTCGTTTTAAAGACTTTTTTGGGATTGAGAAGCTCAACGAGTACCGTCGGTGGGAAACTAGATAATTGTAATTTATTATTAGTTTTCTATTGATTTGATTGACTAACAGTGGTTGAAATTTGATTGCACCTAGTTTGTTTATGCTTGAGAATCTTCTCTTCTGATATAAGATTCACTCAAACTAGATCGAAGTTTCGACGGGGATCTTTAGACTGTTTATAGATCTAAAGACGTCTTATGATAATCCATTGTTAACAGACTCTGTTCTGTGTGTGATTGATCACAAGAGATTCAAGTTGATTATGTGAAGGTGTTTATTGAAGATCTAAGAAGATGAAGAAGATTTCTGATTTGGGTTCATAATCTTTGGTGTGCACAAAACTTGATCAGTTGGGGATCCAACTATAATCGGTTTATCTTTGTGATAACCTTGATTGATTATTTGAGTAGATCAGAATCAATATATTTTTTTTTTTGTGACTAAGAAGTATTGATTGCAAAATCTTGACAATTACTTTGGTAATTCTTATTGGATAGATCTAAGAACCTGACAAAGGAGTTTATTGGGATAAACGGAAGAGCCTTTTGTCAAACTCATATCACTTGTTTGAAAAGAGTTGTTACCGAACAGATTTGTTGTTCCTTTACTGTTTGGAATACGAACCAAAGGAATTATTCCAAGTGTGTGACTTATTACAAGTTGGAGGCGCAGGGATACAGACGGAACTAGGTGAACTATAGGTTTAGTTGCTTGGTCTCAACTATACGAAGTTGGTTTAGATTTTGTATAGCGGCTTAATCCTGAGAGTATTTCAATTCTGGACAAGGTCCCAGGGTTTTTCTGTATTTGCGGTTTCCTCGTTAACAAAATGTTGTTGTGTCTTTTACTTTTCTATTTCCGCAATTATAATTGTTTTTATTATAATTAGAAGTAAAATACACAAACGTTAATTCCTATTTAATTGATAGCAATCCTATTGTGTTTGGTTAAGTCTGAACCTATTATCAAGTAAACATATTTCGTTGTTGTATTGTCTCGATCTTGTATCCATAGTTAATCACACAAGTTATCTTGCTGTCGTATTGTCTCGATCTCGTATCCATAGACGATCACACGAAGTGTGAACCGATTAGTAGTATTGTCTCGACTTGGTCCGTAGAAAATCACTTTCAGAGAAAGGACTTATAAGTGGAAAAGTTTTAGATTGAGGTATATTTGGGTACCCTCGTCTTTTCACTTCGGTTAATTATTATTGAGCCAATAAGGTGCACATGTTTAGGTACGGTTACTCATATCTAAATGAAGTCACTTTTCTATTTAAAAAAAATAAAATAAAAAATGAAGTCACTTTTCATTTGTGTGTAACAAGCGAAGTTTGATCTAACGGTTGAAAGATATTAGCTTGAGTCTAATCAGGTTTTCATCTAACGGTGAATATTGAATGCTTTATTACCAAGGTAACATTGATTGCAAACCATGATTTGAAGACTATATAAAGGAGAACTCTAGCAACTGGGAAACATAATCCCCACACCTCCTGTGTGATACTAGTTGCGACTAGAGTCGATTCTCCTTTAACCTTAGGTTTTCCCAAAACCCTGTAGGTTAACGAATTGAAGAATTCATTGGGATTGTGAAGCCAGACCCAATTATTTTCTCTGTAGTTTCTTGTTCTGATCTTGCTGTTTTCTATCGTCTTGAATACTATCTTCTCTAAGATTTGCTCGATATTTAATCTCCGATAGGCAAGATAAAAAGTAGTCACGAACATCTTCATCTCATCGTTTGTGATTCCACATTATCTTGTTTCGTTAACATACGATTAAGATTATTGTGAGGTGATTGATATTACTAGGCTGTTTTTCGGGAATATAGGTCTGTTGTATCAATTGGTTCATGTTCACCTTGATTTATCACAAAACGGAACAAAATTCATAGGTATATCTGTGGGAGACAGATTTATCTATTCAATAGACTTTTCTGTGTGAAACAGATTGGTTTATCAAGTCTTCGACTTTGGGTCGTAGAAACTCTTAGTTGTGGGTGAGATCAGCTAAGGGAATCAAGTGCGCAGAATCCGGCGTGGTTCTAGAAGCGTAAGGAACGCGACTGTACCTTGATCAATGTGATATTGGTTAGGGCTCAACTACATTCCAGTCTGAAGTTAACTTGGAGTAGGCTAGTGTCTGTAGCGGCTTAATACAGTGTGGTGTTCAAATCTGGACTAGGTCCCAGGGTTTTTCTGCATTTGCGGTTTCCTCGTTAACAAATTTTCTGGTGACTGTGTTATTTCTTTTCCACGTTATATTTGTTTATATAATTGACATATCACAGGTTGTACGTAAGTTCAATCAATTTTGAATCCAACCTTTGGTTGTTGATTAAATTGATTGACACTTGGATATTGGTTTTTGATATCGTCCAAGTTATTTCTTATATTCAATCGGGCTCGCAAATTCCTATTTGTTTGATTGCAGATTGAATTAAGAAATTGAGATATACTCTTGGATGTACTTTTCTTAAGATTGAGTATGAATGTCTAGTTGATTCTCTTGAAAGTATATTGGAGTTAGTCCATACAGATTGCTAAGCGAAATATTGGGTGTGGTTGTTAGACCCCGCTTTTTCAGTTTCGATCTCTACTCAATGCGATTTCTTGATATACCGAAAATATCTATTTTTGGTAAGTAAACAATATTTTCTATTATTAGTTTTCAGAACCCTAAAAGATAATAAAAAGAAACATCAAGAATATCAATCTCCGATGCGAAGTCTTGCACAATTGAGGATTCTACTCCATGCTCCGAAAATTTTACTTGTGATGATTGCCATTTCTTCAGACGTGTTAATCAAGTACTAACCTCAAAGACTAGTTGTTTATGGGTGAAAACTGTTCCTGCCGAATTTGGTAATTTGGGGTGTGTGGATGAGGAATGAATCTAAACCCTAAACAAATGCACTGCACGGGAGTGCTTTGTGATTCCAGAAATCAATCTGTACAATTCTGGCCTAAACCAAGAAATGGACGTTCCAGACTTGCTTCGGTCATAAAGTGAAGGAGATGGGGTTGATCTTAGGGAGGGAGGCGAAGCAGGTGTTGAGATTGTGAATGTGTTGGCTATGTATGACTTGTATCAGAAAGCTGAACTGGCTTGCAGAATGTAAGCTCTCAGTTCCGGTGTTTGAATACGGTTGTATCAACACTTGCTTCTGTAAAATAGGGAGGAGAACCTATTTATACAAGTCATTGAGCCTAACCCACGTCTCTCATGGGAAGTGGAGAAAGTGGAGTGATGGAGTAGTGGAGTTGCTGTGTTAGTGTTACACGATCAATCTTTCCCACTTCTCTCATCATCACTAACGTCCATGACTTCCTGACATGTTCTTGTGATGGCGCGTTGTTCGCTGCATGATGTAAACCGCCAGACCAATACCCCAGTATGTATCCCTCAGTTTGTGACATGATTGATGTCACGAATCTGTGGATTGTGGGACCCACAATAGGTAGCATGTAATGCTAGGTTAAATAACTAAGTTATTTGGGAATTTGATACTTGTAAAATATCACGTGAATTCTATGCATCTAATGCATCGAATATATTCAGCATGTATAAAGCATCACTGTTGAGCGTCTTAAAATAGCATCATGTCCATCCTACTTCATGTGATGGTTTGGAGGCTGCGCAAGCAAGTCCTCTCTTGTCCGACCACATGGTGTGGTAGAGTGGCGGATGGTAATCACCATGACACCTCAAACTCCTGACCATGGATATATAACCAAGCAGGTGAAGTTGAACGGACGAGATGATCTTTGAGAGACTCATCTGCGACCGTTAGTGGAATTAGGGTTTATGACGAGGTACGCAAGCATCACTCTTCAGCTTGGTCGAATCCAAGTTTGGGACACGATTTTGGCAAGGCAGATTGGGAATGCGTGTATACGACATGTCGGCGTACATTCCCATACCTCATTGTCACGTGAAAGTGTAATCTAGATCGCTCAATTTTTCCGGCAAAGAGGAGCGTCTAGGATTGATTTGCGACACAGATTTTGTGCCGCAAAGGCCGCGCGTCATGCCAACTTTGGGCACGCGTTTCGAGACGACCAAGCCTGTCGGTCTTGGCCGATCAGTCTGGTGTGCAGACGATGGGCTGGTGTACAAGCATGTATTTCATTGTCCCATAGAAACGTGATCTAAGCCACTCAATTTGTCCGGCAAAGTTGAGTGGTCGAGATTAGTTTGCAATTGGGAGGCGTGACCACGCCTAGTTTGGGCGTGCGAATCGAGGCAACCAAGCATGATATGCCTTGTCCGATCGGGTGTGGAGATAGATGGTCCCATGACGATCAGGTTGATGCGCACCGGACCTGCCTAGTCTATTCCTGGACCCTTCATTCGTGCAGGAGAAAATGGACGCTCGTGATGTTCAAACCCTAATTAGGGTTTCACCGGCCGTGCGTCATGCCTTGTTTGGGCGTACGAACTGGAACGACCAACTATAGTTGATCCTGACCGATCGGTCATTTATGTAGGCGGGCCCATGGTGATTGTGTTGACATGCTCTGGGCCCTTTTAATCTACATCTACACCCTCTATTTATGCCTGCGAAGATGGATGGTTGAGAATGATTTGTGACACATGAAATGTGCCGCATACCCTAAATTAGGGTTTCACGTCCGCGCTGCTTTGGATGGACGATCAATCCATGCTCCCTTTTGGGGAGGCCGACCATGCGGGGCCCGCATTGGGTCGGTGATGAATACTCCAATACCTTCCTGCGGGTTATGGATCCGATCTAAGCCATCCAGTCATGCTGGTGAAGTTGGATGGTCGTGATAGTTTCTGAGTCTGATACGAACAGTCTAGATGCTCGATCGGGCTAGTATAACACTCCGAGAGTTATAGCCCGTACGGGTATTTCGTACATGCCTCCTTATTTAATGCTTGGAGATTCGTGTTGCTCTGCTGAGAGCGATCACTCAGTCGTCATGTCGTGCCAATAATGAGAATGGAGTAGTACAGGAAATACAAGGCTGGTCATGCATTAATTGGTAATTCTATAAGTTTATAGCGAAGAAGTATTCTCCACTTTATCAGTGGCTTTATCCTTTGCAGGATGTTAGCGCATAGTTTTTTCTTTTAAAATTTTAGCCTTAAATGAAAATCCACCATCAACATTAAGTCCCCTGCCTAGCACATAATGGTGACACTATTGTGGGGTAGGTATGAGATGGTGACATACATATGTGAGAAAGACAGGATAAAGGAAGCTTACCCGAAAGAATTTTGACCGACCGCTAGTAATTGTTCATGTAAACACCGTCGTTTAAGCATGGAATCCTTTGGTGGGACCGGATTCCTTCCTTGGGTGCTTGAATCAAAAGAAGAATCCAAAAAGAGGAATCCTTTTTCTATTGGGATTCTTCCAATTTTTGTCTATAAAAGGGACCGACCCCTTTTTTCTTTTCTCACGAATTTCTTTTTTTGTTATTGTGTCCAGCTCTCATCCGTGATCTTCACGCCGCCGCCAACGTTGCCTTCGGAGCTTGCCGTCGCCGCCGCCGTCCGTCCGCAGCAAGGTAAGCTTTCCGTTTTTTTTTTTTTGAAGGTAAACCTCTTTTGCAAGACATGTTATGATTAGTTCCTCACAGAAGTTGATAGCAAAACCGCCTATATTGCTTGGATTGCAAGCCGTGAATCCATGAATATGTTGTTTTTTGCTTCTTTTCCATTGTTGCATGCAAAACCTAGCTTTTTAGGTTATAGCTTGAAAAAACCCTTGGCTTGAATTTCGTAGACACGACTCCCATGAATAAAGAAAACCGTATTATAATACGTGCAAATGAATGTGGCCCCCACCATATATCCTCGGTTGAATGTGATTCCCACCATGTATGCCTGATTGAACATCGACCCTATACCAGCTTCGTGACCTTGACTGTTGCTTGCTGACGTGGCCCAATACCAGACTTGTGACCTTGATCGGCTTTGACCAATACAGGACTGATGTGACCCAATACCTGCCTACTTGCGTGACATGATAGTCTTGCTTGCATGATGGGATTCTAGCCTTGTAATCTCGACCGGCTTCGTGGACTTTACTAACACCGTTTGATGATGTGGCTCAATACCAGCCTTGTTTGTGGCTCAATACCAGGCTTTCTTGTATGATTGTACCAGCCTTGTGTATTCCAACGTGAATGTGTGTTCTGTGTGACTATACATTCCACGCGTTTTCATACAAGTATTGACTCTCTTGTCTTTTGTAGGATAAACAAAAAGACTCCTGTTGAAATGTCTTCTAGGGATAATGCTGGTGCCAAGTCAGGGAGTGTTGACAGCCTAAAAAATATGCCGAACATAGATGATGAGTTGTTCACTGTGCCTTTTCCGAACATTTGGAAACATCCTAGTCACAAGATAGTCCTGCTCTCTGGTTCAGAAAATATGGAAGCTGATCCATCCTCTTCTTCAGCACTTGTGATGAGGTTCTGTCTTCTGAGAAATGAATATCCGCCTTCACCTATTGACTTCAAGATTTGTCACACTCCGCTGGGCTCTTACGAAGGATGGATGAGACGCATGCTGAGTAATAAAAAGATTAAGGATAATTTAGTTAAGGCGCAAATCCTTGATGCGGTCATGGAGTCCGCCACTCTTCAGATTAAGAAAGATGCTGCAGGCTTGATCACTTTCATTTCTCGGTGGCGTCCTTCTACTCATACATCTATATGCAGATGGGTAGAGATGACCATTTCTCTGGAAAGTGTGGTTGCGTTGATGAACCTGCCTGTTGCTGGAAGCTTCTTTTACAAACTTACTGATGCAGAACGTCGGTCTTATAATGCTATACTTCGAAAGGTGGGAGAATTCGATGATCTGTAGAAGGAGAAGAAAGACACGAAATGTTTTTACACTTGGTGGGTGTCGGAGTGGTCTCCTGTAGAACCGAAACCCGGTCAGGAGTTGGAAGACGAGCTTAGCGTGATTGCATTCCTGTCTTTGTGGTTATCCAGAGACATATTTGACGACGGTTCTGGAAGGAAAACCATAAGAGGTGACCTCGTCATGTTTGCTATAAAGCTGGCAAAAGGTGAGGTCCTTCCCCTAGGTTCCTTGTTTCTTGGATCACTGTATTCTCATCTGTACGCCTTAGCGACGGACATGCATGCTTCCAATGGGTATAAGAAGGTGGAGTCGCATATCCACATTGCTTTTTTTCAGGCGTTTTTGTGGGAACATTTCAAAAGCTATGCTCCTGTTCCTGCAACTTCACTCAGCAGTTTTTATGGTGGTTCGAGAATACTTCGTTGGAAGAAGAGACGTCCAAAAACCGGTGTGAAGCTTGTGGATGTTTTTGACAACGTGTCCTCCATAAATTTTCATCCATGGGGCCGATCCACCCTTCCATTGTTCAGCCAAAGACTTTTGCTACTGTTCCTGATGCTGTGTTGCGTACTGATACCGCGAATCTTGGGGAACTTATTTACTTGCGAAGCTGCACTCCGGGATATGTCCCATCTTTATTTGACGTAGAATTTACCGTGACTCCGTACAATATTGACAGGGCTGCTCGGCAAATGGGATTTGACCAGGGTGTTCCATTTCTTCGTCCGTCGAAGGCTCCAAAAGAACTTTTCCCAGATATTCTTAATGCTGACACATTTTCGTCAGTACAGAGCCTTCCTTTCTTTCCTATCGGAAGAAATACGACGATAACTAGCAGGCATAAGGAATTTTGGAGGGAGCAATTGTTAACCTTCCAGAAAATCTCGGAGGAGGTTGTGACAGATTCCCGCGAAGAGCCATCTTCTGACGTCTTGAAGGAGCATCCTCGATTGAAACCACTCCCAGGTAAACAAACCAGAGCTGACGACTGCAGTCCCCAAGCAGGAGTGCGGTTTAAGAAGCAGGCATGTGGCTCGGTGATCCTCAATTCCTCCAATATGCAGGTATTTAAATTTCTTTCTGTCGATTCCTTAATTTTTGTAGAGTAGTTTCTTCTAAGAGTGATCCTTGCTTGAAATCAGGGAATTCCGAAAGAGAATGTTTTCACAAGATTGGCGCGCATTCAGAAAGAGAAGTCTGGTAACGCTGATCTTCGTGAGAAGTCTGGCAATATTGACCTTTGTGATGGGAAGCATGGTAACACTGATCCTTATGCTGAGAAGTCTGGTGACACTGATCCTCATGCTGAGAAGTCTGGTGATACCGGTCCTTTTCCAGATGACAGAGATGGCGCAAGTTCGACTGGACGGAGTGCTTCCCCGAGTGGTAACCTTAGTGAGCTTGTAGACGAGGTCGTGATGGAAATCAGCACTCAAAGTGAAGTAGACATCTGGAAGAATGCGGGAGAATAAACATCTGCTATCGTTACTGTCGAGGCGAATCCCCTTAAAGATCTTATTGAGCCGGCCCCCATTGATAAGGCAGCCATGGTGACTTTTTCTGAAAGGCCTCTTGCAGCTGACAAGGTATATGATGAAGCATTGGCAAGGAAACCTGTTGTTCCTGGGGCTATCTTTGATCCTCCCTTTGATGTCTCTCGTGCAGGTCATGTGTTGGTTGGGGGGTTCAGTGTGCCGACTCAGTTTGAGGAGTTGTACACGGCGATATGGAAGAAGCACGACCACATTGCTACCACCACGAATCTCAAAAGTCGTTTTGCATTGGTCAATCGTGTCCAAGAAGCTTTATTTTATATTCATGGGATGAGCGTCACGACCGGTCGCAGCGTTTCTGAGGAGGTGATTGAAGACTGGAAGTGCCATGGGGACGTGTTTGTGCAGTATGACTTCAAAGCTCCTTGGTTCTTCAAAGGGTTCTATGAAATCCAGGAGCTTCAGAAATTGCAAGACGAAGTTCCTTCTGCAGACTGTATTGCTCGCCAGGAAGAAGAAGTTGAGAAGTTGTCTAAGGAGTTGAAGCTGAAACAGGACGCACTCCAAAAGATGAAAGCCGCTCTTGCTCAGAAGGATGAGTTGTTGTTGAAGGACTTTCCTTGAAGGATTCGTACTGCCTACTTGCTTTCTTTCTTTAGATGTTTTTGAGTGATTGTGAGGATTTCCTTTCACAATTTGATTTTAGGTTTTGAACTAATAGGTGGTTGAATTGGTTTATTTTGAGATAGTTTTGTGAATTACTTTTCTGAAAGAGATTTATTCTAAATGGAATTTATATCTTGGTTATGAATGATAGCACATGTCATATGAAATTGCAAATATCATACAAAAAAGGAAGTATGAAAGGGAAACAAACATGGTGTTTGGTTATCAAATCTCTTTCTCATGTGTGGGATGTCAAGTCCCTAGTAAATTCTAAAACTATATTTCTCGTAAAATTGTTTGATAGAACTTACTTGCTCTTTGGAGTCTCATTTGTACGAACTGAATCTTCCCGAGCAACCTCTTCAAGGAAACCGTACGCATTAATTTCCAGAGTGGGAAGGTAACTCCTCCGAATTAATATTTTCCTGAACGATGCGCTTCAAGGCGTTGCATTCACTGGTAGGGCGATGAAGGAATCGATGATAATGACAATACCTCGGGTCTGCCATTTCTTGATTAGTCGGCGGACGCCACACAGAAGGCAGTTGCACTTCTCCGTCTCGTACCCATGCCTCCAGCAATTCCAATATCTTCTCCATTGGAAGCGAGAAACGTGGATATATTGAGTCTAGATTCTCTTGCGTTAGTGAACGTCGTGACGTCTCTCTGTGGTTTTGATATGGAGCACGCTTCGGAGATGGAGTTGGTAAACCAGCATGTGTCATCATATCCGCGGCTCGCTTGACTGGGTGACGAAATGTGTAAGGCATTGTAATATCACTGCTGAGTGAATGAGTTGAATGCTCTCATCCGCCACACTCACGCGTCTTTTGGTTGATTTCTCCCTCCTCGAGCATTTATTCACTTGGCTGAAAGGTCGCTGTGGATCGGGAAGTTTTCTGAGCTTCGGCAAGAGTCTTGAGATATAAATATTCCAGCAAGGCTCCGTAAGCTGCAGGCTCCCTTTCTTTATCCGGCATATGTGGCATCCCGGACAAGTCTTTTCTTCTACGGAGTTGTCCCGAGTCTCTGTCGCCATCTGGACCATGTTGTTCTTCTTTCCTGAGTCCCTTGTGGCTACGCGCTCTCTCTGCATCTCCGCTGGTAAATGCATGACTTCTAGATAAGGATTCAGCGTTTCTTGGATCGTCTGGGTAAATGCTTGTCGAACCTTGTTGTAATTGAGCTGTTATATCATTTAAAAGGCGGAATGTTTCGCTCTGCCTTCTAGCGATACCATCTTGATTTTCCAGGACATCCTTCAGCATTCTAGCCACACTTCCCATGATACCTGAATCATCTATGGTTTCCGGAGAATCTAGCGTGCGAGGATACATCGTGAGATGAAGACCGAGATAAAAACCAAAAATGGATAGGTTAATGATTGAATCGGATCCAAGATCTATCCCAAGATTGACAAGGTTGGAATGAATATTGAGAATCCAATTTTGCAACCGAGAGATTAATCTCCCATTGTGGTCGTCAATTGTTTATCGGTGAAAACTATTCCTGCCGAATTTGGTAATTTGGGGTGTGTGGATGAGGAATGAATCTAAACCCTAAACAAATGCACTGCACGGGAGTGCTTTGTGATTCGAGAAATTATTCTGTACAATTATGGCCTAAACCAAGAAATGGTCGTTCCAGACTTGCTTCGGTCACAAAGTGAAGGAGATGGGGTTGATCTTAGGGAGGGAAGCGAAGAAGGTGTTGAGATTGTGAAGGTGTTGGCTATGTATGAGTTGTATCAGAAATATGAACTGGCTTGCAGAATGTAAGCTATCAGTTCCGGTGTTTGAATATGGTTGTATCAACACTTGCTTCTGTTGCCTTGTCCTCTTTGAAAATAGGGAGGAGAAACTATTTATACAAGTCATTGAGCCTAACCCACGTCTCTCATGGGAAGTGGATAAAGTGGAGTGATGGAGTAGTGGAGTTGCGTGTGTTAGTGTTACACGATCAGTCTTTCCCACTTCTCTCATCATCACTAACCGTCCATGACTTCTTGACACGTTCTTGTGATGGCGCGTTGTGCGCTGCATGCTGTAAACCGCCAGACCAATACCCCAGTATGTATCCCCCAGTTTGTGACATGATTGATGTCTCGAATCTGTGGATCGTGGGACCCACAAAAGGTAGCATGTAATGCTAGGTTAAATAACTAAGTTATTTGGGAA
Source organism: Papaver somniferum (assembly GCF_003573695.1). Taxonomy (NCBI): domain Eukaryota; kingdom Viridiplantae; phylum Streptophyta; class Magnoliopsida; order Ranunculales; family Papaveraceae; genus Papaver; species Papaver somniferum. Next base: position 42,090,737 of record NC_039367.1, on the reverse strand, counting down.
TTTGATACTTGTAAAATATCACGTGAACTCTATGCATGTAATGCATCGAATATATTCAGTATGTATGAAGCATCGCTGTTGAACGTCTTAAAATAGCATCATGTCCAGCCTACTTCATGTGATGGTTTGGAGGCTGCGCAAGCAAGTCCTCTCTTGGCCGACCACATGGTGTGGTAGAGTGGCGGATGATAATCACCACGACACCTCATTGACCAACTAACTCCACACCAGGGATGTATAACCAAGCAGGTGAAGTTGAACGGACGAGATGATATTTGAGATGCTCATTTGCGACCGTTAGTGGAATTAGGGTTTATAAAGAGGTGCGCAAGCATTACTCTTCCGCTTGGTCGAATCCAAGTTTGGGACACGATTTTGGCAAGGCCGATTGCGCATGCGTGTAGACGGCAAAGAGGAGTGGCTAGGATTGATTTGCAACAGAGATTTTTTGCCGCAAAGGCCGCGCGTCATGCCAACTTTGGGCGCGCGTTTCGAGGCGACCAAGCCTGGTCGGTCTTGGACGATTAGTCTGGTGTGCAGACGACGGGCTGGTGTATACGCATGTATTTCATTGTCCCATAGAAACGTTCTCTAAGCCACTCAATTTGTCCGGCAAAGTTGAGTGGTCGAGATTAGTTTGCAATTGGGAGGTGTGACCACGCCTAGTTTTGGCGTGCGAATCGAGGCAACTAGGCATGATATGCCTTGGACGATCATGTGTGGAGATAGATGGGCCCACGGCCATCATGTCGATGCGCACCGGTCCTTCCTAGTCTATTCCTGGACCCTTCGTTCGTGCATGAGAAAATGGACGCTCGTGATGTTCAAACCCTAATTAGGGTTTCACCGGCCGTGCGTCATGCCTTATTTGGGCGTACGAACTGGAACGACCAAATATAGTTGGTCCAGACCGATCGGTCATGTATGTAGGCGGGCCCACGGTGATTGTGTTGACATGCTCTGGGCCCTTTTAATCTACATCTACACCCTCCATCTATGCCTGGGAAGATGGATGGTTGAGACTGATTTGTGACACATGTAATGTGTTGCAGACCCTAAATTAGGGTTTCACGTCCGCGCTGCTTTGGCTGGACGATCAATCATGCTCCCTTTTGGGGAGGCCGACCATGCGGGGCCCGAATTGGGTCGGTGATAAATACTCCAATACCTGCCTGCGGGTTATGGATCCGATCTAAGCCATCTAATCATGATGGTGAAGTTGGATGGTCGTGATCGTTTCTGAGACTGATACGAACAGTCCAGCTGCTCGATCGGGCTAGTATAACACTCTGAGAGTTATAACCCGTACGGGTATTTCGTACATGCCTCCTTATTTAATGTTTGGAGATTTGTGTTACTCTGCTGAGAACGATCACTCAGTCGTCATGCCGCACCAATAATGAGAATGGAGTATGACAGGAAATACAAGGCTGGTCATGCCTTAATTGGTAATGCTACAAGTTTATAGTGAAGAAGTATTATCCACTTTATCAGTGGCTTTATCCTTTGCAGGATGTTAGCACATAGTTTTGGCTTTTACAATTTTAGCCTTAAATGAAAATCCACCATGAACATTAAGTCCCCTGCCTAGCACATAATGGTTACACTATTTTGGGGTAGGTATGATATGGTGACATACATATGTGAGAAAGACAGGATAAAGGAAGCATACCCGGAAGAATTTTGACCGACCACTAGTAATTGTTCATGTAAACACCGCCGTGAAAGCATGGAATCCTTTGGTGGGACCGGTTTCCTTCCTTGGGTGTTTGAATCGAAAGAAGAATCCAAAAAGAGGAATCTTTTTTCTATTGGGATTCTTCCAATTTTTGTTTATAAAAGGGACCGACCCCTTTTTTCTTTTCTCACGATTTTTTTTTTGTTATGTCCATCTCCCGTCCGTGATCTTCACGCCGCCGCCAACATTGCCGCCGGAGCTTGCCGCCGTCCGTCCGCAGCAAGGTAATCTTTCGGTTTTTTTTTGTGAAGTTAAAACCCTAGTTTTTTAGGTAAACCTCTTTTGCAAGACATATTATGATTAGTTCCTCACCGAAGGTGATAGAAAAACCGCCGATATTGCTAGGATTGCAAGCCGTAAATCCATGAATATGTTGTTTTTTACTTCTTTTCCATTGTTGCATGCAAAACCTAGCCTTTTAGGTTATAGCTTGAAAAAACTCTTGGCTTGAATTTCGTAGACACGACTCCCATGAATAAAGAAAACCGTGTTATAATACGTGCAAATGAATGTGGGCCCCACCATTTATGCTCGGTTGAACGTGAGTCCCACCATGTAAGCCTGATTGAACATCGACCCTATACCAGCTTCGTGACCTTGACCGTTGCTTGCTGACGTGGCCCAATACCAGACTTGTGACCTTGATCGGCTTTGACCAATACCGGACTGATGTGACCCAATAACTGCCTACTTGCATGACATGATAGTCTTACTTGTGTGATGAGATTCTAGCCTTGTAATCTCGACCGACTTCGTGGACTTTACTAATACCTTTTGCTGACGTGGCTCAATACCAGCCTTGTTTGTGGCTCAATACCAGCCTTGCTTGTATGATTGTCCCAGCCTTGTGTATTCCAACGTGAATGTGTGTCTGTGTGACTGTACATCCCACGCGTTTTCATACAAGTATTGACTCTCTTGTCTTTTATAGGATAAACAAAAAGACTCCTGTTGAAATGTCTTCTAGGGATAATGTTGTTGCCAAGTCAGGGATTGTTGACAGCCTCAAAAATATGCCGAACATAGATGATGAGTTGTTCACTGTGCCTTTTCCGAACATTAGGAAACATCCTAGTCATAAGATAGTCATGCTCTCTGGTTCAGAAAATATAGAATTTGATCCATCCTCTTCTTCAGCACTTGTGATGAGGTTCTGTCTTCGGAGAAATGAATATCCGCCTTCACCCATTGACTTCAAGATTTTTCACACTCCGCTGGGCTCTTACGAAGGATGGATGAGACGCATGTTGAGTAATAAAAAGATTAAGGCTAATTTAGTTAAGGCGCAAATCCTTGATGCGGTCATGGCGTCCGCCACTCTTCATATTAAGAAAGATGTTGCATGCTTGATCACTTTCATTTCTCGGTGACGTCCTTCTACTCATACATCTATATGCAGATGGGGAGAGATGACCATTTCTCTGGAAAGTGTGGCTGCGTTGATGAACCTGCCTGTTGCTGGAAGCTTCTTTTACAAACTTACTGATGCAGAACGTCGGTCTTATAATGCTATACTTCGAAAGGCGGGAGAATTCGATGATATGGAGAATGAGAAGAAAGACACGAAATGCTTTTACACTTGGTGGGTGTCGGAGTGGTCTCCTGTGGACCCAAAACCCGGTCAGGAAGTGGAAGACGAGCTTAGTGTGATTGCATTCCTGTCTTTGTGGTTATCTAGAGACATATTTGATGACGGTTCTGGAAGGAATACCATAAGAGGTGACCTCGTCATGTTTGTTATAAAGCTGGCAAAAGGTGAGGTCCTTCCCCTAGGTGCCTTGTTTCTTGGATCACTGTATTCTCATCTGGACGCCTTAGCGACGGACATGCATGCTTCCAATGGGTATAAGAAGGTGGAGTCGCATATCCACATTTCTTTTCTTCAGGCGTTTTTGTGGGAACATTTCAAAAGCTATGCTCCTGTTCCTGCAACTTCACTCAGCAGTTTTTATGGTGGTTCGAGAATACTTCGTTGGCAGAAGAGACGTCCAAAAATCGGTGTGAAGCTTGTGGATGTTTTTGACAACGTGTCCTCCATAAATTTTCGTACATGGGGGTCGATCCACCCTTCCATTGTTCATCCAAAGACTTTTGCTACTGTTCCTGATGCTGTGTTGCGTACGGATGCCGAAACCGCGAGTCTTGGGGAACTTATTTACTTGCGAAGCTGCACTCCGGTATATGTCCCGTCTTTATTTGACGTAGAATTTACCGTGACACCGTACAATATTGACAGGGATTCTCGGCAAATGGGATTTGACCAGGGTGTTCCATTTCTTCGTCCATCGAAGGCTCCAAAAGAACTTTTCCCTGATATTCTTAATGCTGACACATTTTCGTCAGTACAGAGCCTTCCTTTCTTTCCTATCGGAAGAAATATGACGATAACTAGCAGGTATAGGGAATTTTGGAGGGAGCAATTGTTAACCTTCCAGAAAATCTCGGAGGAGGTTGTGACATATTCCCGCGGCGATCCATCTTCTGACGTCTTGAAGGAGCATCCTCGATTGAAACCACTCCCAGGTAATCGAACCAGAGATGACGACTGCAGTCCCCAAGCAGGAGTGCGGTCTTAGAAGCAAGCATGTGGCTCGGTGATCCTCAATTCCTCCAATATGTAGGTATTTAAATTTCTTTCTACCGATTCCTTCATTTTTCCAGAGTAATTTCTTCTAAGAGTGATCCTTGCTTGAAATCAGGGAATTCCGAAAGAAAATGTTTTCACAAGATTGACGCGCATTCAGAAAGAGAAGTCTGGTAACGCTGATCTTCATGAGAAGTCTGACGATATTGACCTTTGTGCTGGGAAGCCTGGTAACACTGATCTTTATGCTGAGAAGTCTGGTGACACTGATCCTCATGCTGAGAATTCTGGTGATACAGGTGAGAAATCTGGTGATACCTGTCCTTTTCCAGATGACAGAGATGGCGCAAGTTCGACTGGACGGAGTGCTTCCCCGAGTGGTAACCTTAGTGAGCTTGTAGACGAGGTCATGATGGAAATCATCACTCAGAGTGAAGTAGACATCCGAAAGAATGCGAGAGAAGAAACATCTGCTATCGTTACTGTCGAGGTGACTCCCCTTAAAGATATTCTTGAGCTGGTCCCCATTGATAAGGCAGCCATGGTGACTTTTTCTGAAAGGCCTCTTGCAGCTGACAAGGTTTCTGATGAAGCATTGGCAAGGCAACCTGTTGTTCCTGAGGAGTTGTACACGGCGATATGGAAGAAGCACGACCACATTGCTACCACCACGAAGCTCAAAAGTCGTATTGCATTGGTCAATCGTGTCCAAGAATCTTTATTTTCTATTCACGGGATGAGCGTCACGACCGGTCGCAGCGTTTCTGAGGAGGTGATTGAAGACTGGAAGTGCCATCGGGACGTGTTTGTGCAGTACGACTTCAACGCTCCTTGGTTCTTCAAAGGGTTCTATGAAATCCAAGATCTTCAGAAATTGCAAGATGAAGTGCCTTCTGCAGACTGTATTGCTCGCCATAAAGAAGAGGTTGAGAAGTTGTCTAAGGAGTTGAAGCTGAAACAGGCCGCACTCCAAAGGATGAAAGCCGCTCTTGCTCAAAAGGATGAGTTGTTTTTGAAGGACTTTCCTTGAAGGATTCGTGCTGCCTACTTTCTTTCTTTGTTTAGATGTTTTTGAGTGATTGTGAGGATTTCTTTTCAAAATTTGATTTAAGGTTTTGAACTAATAGGTGGTTGAATTGGTTTATTTTGAGATAGTTTTGTGAATGACTTTTCTGAAAGAGATTTATTCTAAATGGAATTTATATCTTGGTTATGAATGATAGCACATGTCATATGAAATTGCAAATATCATACGAAAAGGGAAGTATGAAAGGGAAAAAAACATGGTGTTTGGTTATCAAATCTCTTTTTCATGTGTGGGATGTCAAGTCCCCAGTAAATTCTAAAACTATCTTTCTCATAAAATTGTTTGATAGAACTTACTTGCTCTTTGGAGTCTCATTTGTACGAAACTGAATCTTCCCGAGCAACCTCTTCAAGGAAACTGTACGCATTAATTTCCAGAGAGGGAAGGCAACTCCTCCAAATTAAGCTTCTCCTAAACGATGCGCTTCAAGGCGTTGCATTCACTGGTAGGGAGATGAAGGAATCGATGATAATGACAATACCTCGGGTCTGTCATTTCTTGATTAGTCAGCGGACGCCACACAGAAGGCAGTTGCACTTCTCCGTATCGTACCCATGCCTCCAGTAATTCCAATATCTTCTCCAGTGGAAGCGGGAAACGTGGATATATTGATTCTAGATTCTCTTGCGTTAGTTGACGTTGTGACGTCTCTCTGTGGTTTTGATATGGAGCACACTTCGGAGATGGACTTGGTAAATCAGCATGTGTCATCATATCCGCGGCTCGCTTGACTGGGTGACGGAATGTGAAAGGCATTTTAATATCACTGCTGAGTGAATGAGTTGAATGCTCCCATCCGCCATACTCACACGTTCTTTGGTTGATTTCTCCCTCCTCGAGCATTTCTTCACTTCGCTGAAAGGTCGCTGTGGATCGGGAAGTTTTCTGATCTTCGGCAAGAATCTTGAGATATAAATCTTCCAGCAAGGCTCCGTAAGCTGCAGGCTCCCTTTCTTTATCCGGCAGATGTGGCATCCCGGAAAAGTCTTTTCTTCTACGGAGTTGTCCCGAGTCTTTGTTGCCAGCTTGACCATGTTGTTCGTCTCTCCTGAGTCCCTTGTGGCTACGCGCTCTCTCTGCATCTCCGCTGGTAAAGGAATGAATTCTAGATAAGGATTCATAGTTTCTTGCACCGTCTAGGTAAATGCTTGTCGAACCTTCTTATAATTGAGCTGCTATATCATTCAAAAGGCGGAATGTTTCGCTCTGCCTTCTAGCGATACCATCTTGATTTTCCAGGACATCCTTCAGCATTCTAGCCACACTTCCCATGATACCTGAATCATCTATGGTTTCCGGAGAATCTAGCGTGCGAGGATACATCGTGAGATGAAGACCGAGATAAAAACCAAAAATGGATAGGTTAATGATTGAATCGGATCCAAGATCTATCCCAAGATTGAGAAGGTTGGAATGAATATTGAGAATCCAATTTTGCATCCGAGAGATTAATCTCCCACTGTGGTCGCCAATTGTTTATGTGTGAAAGCTATTCCTGCCGAATTTGGTAATTTGGTGTGTGTGGATGAGGAATGAATCTAAACCCTAAACAAATGCACTGCATGGGAGTCCTTTGTGATTCGAGAAATCAATCTGTACAATTCTGTCCTAAACCAAGAAATGGCAGTTCCTGACTTGCTTCGGTCACAAAGTGAAGGAGACGGGGTTGATCTTAGGGAGGGAAGCGAAGAAGGTGTTGAGATTGTGAAGGTGTTGGCTATGTATGACTTGTGTCAGAAAGCTGAACTGGCTTGCAGAATGTAAGCTATCAGTTCCGGTGTTTGAATACGGTTGTATCAACACTTGCTTCTGTTGTCTTGTCCTCTTTGAAAATAAGGAGGAGAACCTATTTATACAAGTCATTGAGCCTAACCCACGTCTCTCATGGGAAGTGGAGAAAGTGGAGTGATGGAGTAGTGGAGTTGCGTGTGTTAGTGTTACAAGATCAATCTTGCCCACTTCTCTCATCATCACTAACCGTTCATGACTTCCTGACACGTTCTTGTGATGGCGCGTTGTGTGCTGCACGCTGTATACCGCCAGACCAATACCCCAGTATGTATCCCCCAGTTTGTGACATGATTGATGTCTCGAATCTGTGGATCGTGGGACCCATAAAAGGTAGCATGTAATGCTAGGTTAAATAACTAAGTTATTTGGGAATTTGATACTTGCAAAATATCACGTGAATTCTATGCATGTAGTGCATCGAATATATTCAGCATGTATGAAGCATCGCTGTTGAGCGTCTTAAAATAGCATCATGTCCAGCCTACTTCATGTTATGGTTTGGAGGCTGCGCAAGCAAGTCCTCTCTTGGTCGACCACATGGTGTGGTAGAGTGGCGGATGGTAATCACTACGACACCTCATCGACCAACTAACTCCTGACCAAGGCTGTATAACCAAGCAGGTGAAGTTGAACGGACGAGATGATCTTTGAGACACTCATATGCGACCGTTAGTGGAATTAGGGTTTATGAAGAGGTGCGCAAGCATCACTCTTCAGCTTGGTCGAATCCAAGTTTGGGACACGATTTTGGGAAGGCCGATCGGGCATGCGTGTAGATGGCATGCCGGTGTACATGCCCATACCTCATTGTCTCGTGAAAGTGTAATCTAGATCGCTCAATTTTTCATGCAAATATGAGCGGCTAGGATTGATTTGCGATAGAGATTTTGTGCCGCAAAGGCCGCACGTCATGCCAACTTTGGGCGCGCGTTTCGAGGCGCCCAAGCCCGGTCAGTCTTGGCCGATTAGTCTGGTGTGCAGATGACGGGTTGGTGTACACGCCTATGTTTCATTGTCCCATAGAAACGTGATCTAAGCCACTCAATTTTTTCGGCAAATTTGAGTGGTCGAGATTAGTTTGCAATTGGGAGGTGTGACCACGCCTAGTTTGGGCGTGCGAATCGAGGCAACCAGGCATGATATGCCTTGGACGATCGGGTGTGGAGATAGATGGGCCCACGGCGATCATATTGATGAGCGCCAGACCTGCCTAGTCTATTCCTGGACCCTTCGTTGGTGCAGGAGAAATTGGACGCTCGTGATGTTCAAACCTTAATTAGGGTTTCACCGGCCGTGCGTCATGCCTTGTTTGGGCGTACGAACTGGAACGACCAACTATAGTTGGTCCTGACCGATCGGTCATGTATGTAGGCGGGCCCATGGTGATTGTGTTGACATGCTCTGGGCCCTTTTAATCTACATCTACACCCTCCATCTATGCCCGCGAAGATGGATGGTTGATACTGATTTGCGACACATGTAATGTGCCGCAGACCCTAAACTAGGGTTTCACGTCCGCGTTGCTTTGGCTGGACGATCAATCCATGCTCCCTTTTGGGAAGGCCGACCAAGAGGGGCCCGCATTGGGTCGGTGATGAATACTCCAATACCTGCCTGCGGGTTATGGATCCGATCTAAGCCGTCCAATCATACTGGTGAAGTTGGATGGTCGTGATCGTTTCTGAGACTGATACGGACAGTCCAGATGCTCGATCGGGCAAGTATAACACTCCGAGAGTTATAGCCCGTACGGGTATTTCGTACATGCCTCCTCACTTAATGCTTGGAGATTCGTGTTTCTCTGCTGAGAGCGATCACTTAGTCGCCATGCCGCACCAATAATGAGAATAGAGTAGTACATGAAATACAAGGTTGGTCATGCATTAATTGGTAATGCTATAAGTTTATAGTGAAGAAGTATTCTCCACTTTATCAGTGGCTTTATCCTTTGCAGGATGTTAGCGCATAGTTTTGGCTTTTACAATTTTAGCCTTAAATAAAAATCCACCATCAACACTAGTTTCCGAACTTTTCAAAGTGGTTAAGAGTATGTGAGGTATGTTGCAGAAGATATCCAGCAAACTCTTGCACGACAAAACAGTGAAGAAAAAGATGCATCAAAAGATGAATAGGATCTTTTATATGAATAGATTAATCAATTGTTGATATATTTCAATTCTTGTATAAGGTCTATTTACAACTATAAATAACAAGTTTTATTTTTTAAATCTTTTGTTATGATTGATAGTTTGTGCATCTTTTGATTCTTTTATGTCGCTTTGCTTTGTTATGAGATATTATTTCGGTTATGATCAAAACCTAATATTTCTGATCTCATATTATGTATATCTCTAATGATGTTGTGACTTTTTGATATAAGCATGTTTTGGATCTAACCATGTTAGATGCTTTTATCAAATGATCATAAGTAGATATGATTAAACTCATATGTGAAGTCACGATTATACTATTATCGATTTATGTTTCATAAATTTTGTATGTAGTATACATATGAGTTTCGGTTTTAGTCTTTTACATTGGAAACGTAAAAACTAAGACTTTGTCGAACTTTTTCTGGTAAAGGTTGTCTTGTTTGTTATTTTTTTGTCTTGCAGCGAATAACAACTCATGGGGGGGGGGG